>NC_132892.1:4209584-4406560 GCF_030463535.1 Salminus brasiliensis | reverse complement strand
TGATAGAGAGAGAGAGAGAGAGAGAGGTAGAGAGAGAGAGGTAGAGAGAGAGAGAGAGAGAGAGGTAGAGAGAGAGAGAGAGAGATAGAGAGAGAGAGAGAGAGAGAGGTAGAGAGAGAGAGAGAGAGGTAGAGAGAGAGAGGTAGAGAGAGAGAGAGAGGTAGAGAGAGATAGAGAGAGAGAGAGAGAGAGAGAGAGGTAGAGAGAGAGAGAGAGAGAGGTAGAGAGAGATAGAGAGAGAGAGAGAGAGGTAGAGAGAGAGAGAGAGAGATAGAGAGAGAGAGAGAGAGGTAGAGAGAGAGAGAGAGAGAGAGAGGTAGAGAGAGAGAGAGAGAGAGAGGTAGAGAGAGAGAGAGAGAGGTAGAGAGAGAGAGAGAGGGGTAGAGAGAGGTAGAGTCTTAACGTGGTGGAAAGTTGGGCGGCTCGGCGTCACCCTTCAAATCCACAAGGTCTTCAAGGCGACAGGCTTCACCTTCACTATCTCTGTTACGCACACACACAGGGGCGCGCGCGCGCACTCACACACAAACACACACACACACACACATCTCCTCCACGAGCGCGTGTTCAACCTGCGTGCAGTCCAAGCGAGCCGAACGGAACCGGACGTGGGAGGCCGTTTATCGCGGCTCGGGCCGGAGTTCAGTCGCCAGGAACGAGAACCTGCGCGAGGAGGAGAGAGAAGACGACGACACACGCTCGAGCCCCACCATGGCCACCTGTACTGACGTGTGAAGTTTCCTCACCGTCGCGCGCTCCATTCCTTCTGTGTGTGTGTGTGTGTGTGAGAGAGAGAGAGAGAGAGAGAGAGAGAGAGAGAGAGAACGCGCGCGCGTGTGTGTATATGTGTGTGTGCGTGTGTTAACACCCCCCCCCCCCCTCACACACACACCCCCCCCCTCCTCAAGAGGATTTGATCTTGACGGAATCCCTCTCAGAAGCGGCACGCGGACCTGTAACGCTGCGGAACGGAACGGACGGAAAGCGCGCGCGCGCGCGCGAGACTCGACCAAAAAAAAAAACATGGTTTTCTGAGAGAAATAAAGCACGCACGCGCTCAGTCTGAACGGATCCGTCACACTTTACCTCAGATTTCACTCAGAAATCACGTCGGTTTGTCGTTTGGACCGTTCCCTCCCTCCGTTTCCCTCCTCGATTCGTCGTGCTGGCGGCAAGCGCGCGGACGCGTGGATTTAACGGCTGATTTTTAACGGCTGTGTTGTTTTTTTTCTCTGCTCGTTTTTTTAACGGCTGTTTTTTTTCAAACGGATCTTCGATGCGGACGATCTGAGCGCGTGTCCGTGTGCAATGTCGGCGACACGAGAAGAAGACGGTGGTTTCGGGTAAGTTGGCCGTGTTTATATCCCTCACAGGTTAAAAGGGGGTCTCATTTCTGACTGAACAGACCCCCACCTTCCTTACCTTCCCTTACCTTACCTCAGCATTCCGCGAGGAGAGAGAGAGGGGGAGAGAGAGAGAGAGGAGGAGGGTCTCGTAACTTCTTGTCAACGAGTTATTTTGAAAGAGAGCGAGCGAGGTAAGGTAGAGAGACATATAGTGAGAGGGGGAAAGAGAGAGAGAGAGAGTGCGCGCGCGAGAGAGAGAGAGGAAAATAATAATCATTTCTATTTTGGCAGCCTTTGAATGCGCAACACCTGCTGCGCGAGCGCCCTACATAGAGAGAGCAGCGCGAGCGTGAGGGGAATACCACACACATGCACACACACACACACACGTTATTTGGAAATATTTGCATATGTGTGTGTGTCCTCCAGAGATGGGCTAAAAAGCATGAAGCTGCGGGAAGACCCTGAATCCTAAGGTCGCTCTGTTGTGACTTCTTTGCAGAGCAACTTCAACCAGACGCTGAAAAAACGCTGAAAGCCGAGAACCCCACACCCGGACACGACCACCATGCGTCGAGGAAAAAGACCTCGCTGTCTGCAAGTGTGTGAGGATGATATGAGCACTTGGTCGCCGAGTTTTCAAAATGGCCCACAACGACGAGGCCGAGTGTCTTTCTCCACGAGCACCTCGTGACACCAGAGGTAGGTGGCCACCTGAAGTTGGGTGAAGGTTTCTGTCTTCCACCTTAAATCCTTAAATAGTTCAGCTGTTCTACTACCCACAGAGAGGCAGAGCTGCGCCATTTAAGGTGGAACGGGGGGATAAACAAATCTGAGGCAACTTCACATCTCCAACCTGAAGGAATTCAAGCCTCCAACGCCGGAGCAGATCCCCCCCCCCCCAAAAAAAAGAAGCACGAGGCGACGGACTACTGACGGACGGCAGGGGGCGCTGTTGTTGCGCTCGTTTCTCCGTGGAGGGGGGATTTTACATTTTGGTGGAGGGAGTGGGGAGGGCTTGCTGTTTTTTGGGCGCAGTCACGTTGGCCAAACACATTTCCTGATACCCCCCACCCCACCCCCCACCCCCTCCCTCCTCCACCGTATAAGGCTAAAAAAAGAGTGTGTTGGAACGTGGAGGCATATGGAGTGGGAGATGTTGGGGAGCTAGCATACACACTTACACACTTACACACTAACGCATGCATCTTCATATCCGCTCCACTTATCGCTCTACGATAAATCAAAAAAACGAAAGGGCTTCACATGGTTCCTTGAGGGATGCCCTAGAAGATCCACGTTCTGGTGGTCCAATAGGAAGTTTTAAAATCTTAAAAGAACTTTAACATAAAGTGAAGGTGGTTCCTTGTAACATGGTGTCGGGTTACAAGCAAGGGTCGTTATGGCTCTTCGTTCACTTTGAGCTGAAAGTGGACGTCGGTGTGAAGTGAGATGTAGCTACTAATCAGCCTGGGTTTGGCTTTTCGGACGTTATATCGTTCTATGAAAAAAAAAGAACCAAAAAAACGAAAGGGCTTCACATGGTTCCTTGAGGGATGGCGTAGAAGATCCACGTTCTGGTGGTCCAATAGGAACTTTTAAAATAGTAAATAAAGTTTTACGTGAAGTGAAGGTTCTTCTAGAGCTTAAAAAAAAAAAAATCAAAAACGTAGAAGAACGTAGAAGATCCATGTTCTGGTGGTCCAATAGGAACTTTTAAAATGGTCAAAGAACTTCAACATGAAGTGAAGGTTCTTCTAGAGCTTTTCATGGTTCCTTGTAACATGGTGTCGGGTTACAAGCAAGGGTCGTTCTAGTTCTTCGTTCACTTTGAGCTGAAAGTGGACGTCGGTGTGAAGTGAGATGTAGCTACTAATCAGCCTGGGTTTGGCTTTTTAGATGTTGTATCGTTCTATGAAAAAAAAGCACCAAAAAACGAAAGGGCTTCACATGGTTCCTTGTGGGATGCCGCAAAAGATCAACCTGCAGGGTTTGGCTTTTAGATGTTATATCGTTCTACGAAAAAGCAAAAAACGAAAGGGCTTCACATGGTTCATTGTTGGATGCCATAGAAGTTTCTGGTGGTCCAATAGGAACTTTTAAAATCTTAAAAGAAGTTTTACATGAAGTGAAGGTTCTTCTGGAGCTTTTCATGGTTCTTTGTAACATGGTTTCGGGTTACAAGCAAGGGTTGTTATGGTTAAAAGTGCACGTTATGGAGTTAAAAGTGGACGACGGTTTTTAAGTGAGACGTAGCTACTTATCAGCCTGCAGGGTTTGGCTTTTCGGACGTTATATGAATCCACGAAAAAAAAAAAAACTAAAAACCGAAAGGGCTTCACATGGTTCCTTGTGAGATGCCATAGAAGATCCACCCTCTGGTGGTCCAATAGGAACGGGGTTCGTAATAGAGACGTGTGAGGAGAAACTTTAAAAATGGTAAAAGAAGTTTTATATGAAGTGAAGGTTCTTCTAGAGCTTTTTCATGGTTCCTTGTATCATGGTTTCGGGTTACAAGCAAGGGTCGTTATGGTTCTTTGTACACTTCGAGCTAAAAGTGGACGTCGGTGTGAAGTGAGATGTAGCTACTAATCAGCCTGCAGGGTTTGGCTTTTCGGACGTTATATCGTTCTACGATAAAAACCAAAAAATAACCAAAAAAACGAAAGGGCTTCACATGGTTCCTTGAGGGATGCCGTAGAGGATCCACATTCTGGTGGTCCAATAGGAACTTTTAAAATCTTTAAAGAAGTTTTACATGAAGTGAAGGTTCTTCTAGAGCTTTTCATGATTCCTTGTAACATGGTTTCGGGTTACAAGCAAGGGTCGTTATCGTTTTCGTTCACTTTGAGCTAAAAGTGGACGTCGGTGTGAAGTGAGACGTAGCTACTGGCTTTTAGGACGTTGCACTGCTTACACACTCCCATCCCAGGGGTTCTACCATCCAGGCCAAGCATGTCTTTAACTAAGGTTTGGTTCTTCAAGGGTTCTTTTAGTGCTGGGACAAACAATCGAATTCGTAAATGTTTCTTTACCTGGTTAAATTTTACAGATTGTACAGTGTACAGTTTACAAAGGTTACCCCTCTTACCCCTACATGGTTCTTTGTACCACGAGGCTGATTACTGGCTCTACATAGCACCAAAAAAAGGTTCCACTGTGGTTATGAGTCAAAGAACATACACTGATCGGCCATAACATTAGCACCACATGCCTAATGTTCTCCTATCTTGGAGCACTTTTGGTAGGTTCAGACCACTGCACTGCAAAAAACTCCACAAGACCTGCCTGATGTTTTGGAGAAGATGTTCTGACCCAGTTCTCTAGCCATCACAGTTTTTCACGGTTGAGGAGAGTTTACTGTATTTCAGCTGATATTTAATGGTTTGAGGTGCATTAAAAAAGGGTTCTATTATTATGAGTCAGAGAACCCTGTTTCGGTACTAGATAGAGCCTGTGAATGGCTGAGTCTGAGTCTTCCTAAGCGAATGCTGATCTACAGTGAAGTGTTTAATATGAATACGAGGATGCATTTGCATTAGCTTGTGGTTGTTGTATTAGCATGAGACTAAAACGTTAGCAAGTGGCTCTTGTAATAGCATGGGGCTAACATGTTAGCTTGTGGTTCCTGTATTAGCTTGGGACTAGCATATTAGCTTGTGGTTCCTGTATTAGCTGGGGACTAACATGTTAGCTAGTGGTTGTTGTATTAGCTGGGGACTAAAATGTTAGCTTGTGGTTTCTGTATTAGCTTGTGGTTCCTGTATTAGCTTGGGGCTAACATGTTAGCTTGTGGTTCCTGTATTAGCTCGGGGCTAACATGTTAGCTTGTGGTTCCTGTATTAGCTGGGGGCAACATGCTAGCTTGTGGTTGTTGTATTAGCTTTAAACTAAAATGTTAACTTGTGGTTCCTGTATTAGCTGGGAATAACATGTTGGCTTGTGGTTGTTGTATTAGCTTGAGACTAAAACGTTAGCAAGTGTCTTATGTAATAGCATGGGACTAACATGTTAGCTTGTGGTTCCTGTATTAGCTGGGAATAACATGTTAGCTTGTGGTTCCTGTATTAGCTGGGAATAACATGTTAGCTTGTGCTTCCTGTTTTAGCTTGGGACTAACATGTTAGCTTGTGCTTCCTGTATTAGCTTGGGACTAACATGTTAGCTTGTGTTTTTTGTGTTAGCTTGTGGTGTTTGTGTAAGCTTGGGACTAACATGTTAGCTAGTGGTTGTTGTATTAGCTTTAGACTAAGATGTTAGCTTGTGGTTTCTGTATTAGCTTGTGGTTTCTGTATTAGCTTGTGGTTCCTGTATTAGCTTGGGACTAACATGTTAGTTAGTGGTTGTTGTATTAGCTTTAGACTAAAATGTTAGCTGGTGGTTCCTGTATTAGCTTGGGACTAACATGTTAGCTTGTGGTTCCTGTATTAGCTTGGGACTAACATGTTAGCTTGTGGTTCCTGTATTAGCTTGGGACTAACATGTTAGCTTGTGGTTCCTGTATTAGCTGGGGACTAACATGTTAGCTGGTGGCTCTTGTATTGGTTTGGGACTAATTTTAGGTCTTGGCTCTTGTATTAGCTTGGGACTAACATATTAGCTGGTGGCTCTTATATTGGTTTGGGACTAATTTTAGGTCTTGGCTCTTGTATTTGCTTGGGTCTAACATATTAGCTGGTGGCTCTTGTATTGGTTTGGGACTAATTTTAGGTCTTGCTCTTGTATTAGCTTGGGACTAACATTTTAGCTGGTGGCTCTTGTATTGGTTTGGGACTAATTTTAGGTCTTGCTCTTGTATTAGCTTGGGACTAACATATTAGCTGGTGGCTCTTGTATTGGTTTGGGACTAATTTTAGGTCTTGGCTCTTGAAACAGCTTGGGACTAACATATTAGCTGGTGGCTCTTATATTGGTTTGGGACTAATTTTAGGTCTTGGCTCTTGTATTTGCTTGGGTCTAACATTTTAGCTGGTGGCTCTTGTATTGGTTTGGGACTAATTTTAGGTCTTGCTCTTGTATTAGCTTGGGACTAACATATTAGCTGGTGGCTCTTATATTGGTTTGGGACTAATTTTAGGTCTTGGCTCTTGTATTTGCTTGGGTCTAACATTTTAGCTGGTGGCTCTTGTATTGGTTTGGGACTAATTTTAGGTCTTGTTCTTGAAACAGCTTGGGACTAACATTTTAGCTGGTGGCTCTTATATTGGTTTGGGACTAATTTTAGGTCTTGGCTCTTGTATTTGCTTGGGACTAACATATTAGCTGGTGGCTCTTGTATTGGTTTGGGATTAATTTGAGGTCTTGGCTCTTGAAACAGCTTGGGACTAACATATTAGCTGGTGGCTCTTATATTGGTTTGGGACTAATTTTAGGTCTTGCTCTTGTATTAGCTTGGGACTAACATATTAGCTGGTGGCTCTTGTATTGGTTTGGGACTAATTTTAGGTCTTGCTCTTGTATTAGCTTGGGACTAACATATTAGCTGGTGGCTCTTGTATTGGTTTGGGACTAATTTTAGGTCTTGGCTCTTGAAACAGCTTGGGACTAACATATTAGCTGGTGGCTCTTATATTGGTTTGGGACTAATTTTAGGTCTTGGCTCTTGTATTAGCTTGGGACTAACATATTAGCTGGTGGCTCTTATATTGGTTTGGGACTAATTTTAGGTCTTGGCTCTTGTATTAGCTTGGGACTAACATATTAGCTGGAAGCTCTTATATTGGTTTGGGACTAATTTTAGGTCTTGGCTCTTGTATTAGCTTGGGACTAACATTTTAGCTGGTGGCTCTTATATTGGTTTGGGACTAATTTTAGGTCTTGGCTCTTGTATTAGCTTGGGACTAACATTTTAGCTGGAGGCTCTTGTATTGGTTTGGTACTAATTTTAGGTCTTGGCTCTTGTACTAGCTTGGGACTAACATTTTAGCTGGAGGCTCTTGTATTGGTTTGGTACTAACTTTAGGTCTTGGCTCTTGTATTAGCTTGGGACTAACATATTAGCTGGTGGCTCTTGTATTGGTTTGGGACTAATTTTAGGTCTTGGCTCTTGAAACAGCTTGGGACTAACATATTAGCTGGTGGCTCTTATATTGGTTTGGGACTAATTTTAGGTCTTGGCTCTTGAAACAGCTTGGGACTAACATTTTAGCTGGTGGCTCTTGTATTGGTTTGGGACTAATTTTAGGTCTTGGCTCTTGTATTAGCTTGGGACTAACATTTTAGCTGGAGGCTCTTGTATTGGTTTGGGACTACTTTTAGGTCTTGGCTCTTGTATTAGCTTGGGACTAACTTTTTAGCTGGTGGCTCTTGTATTGGTTTGGGACTAATTTTAGGTCTTGGCTCTTGTATTAGCTTGGGACTAACATTTTAGCTGGAGGCTCTTGGGGAGGGGGAGGAGATAAAACGCCGGCCTGTCCGGAAAAGAAATCACACAGCGGCACCTGTAAAGAAGGAAGTTTCCCCCAGGGACCTCATGTACACTTGATCCCATCCGGGAACAGGCGTGCATGTGTGAGAGTGTGTGCTGCAGAGTGTGAGGACGGCTTGGGACAGGTGTTTATTTTGAGAGTACTTGTAGCTGTTGACCCCTCGCCCTTCCACACAGTCAAGCTCAGTAATCCGCCCACGAGCCGCGCTCATTTGCTCCGCAACAGCCAATCTTCAGCGGCCGGGCTCAGCTCACCGCGCCACGCGGCATCTCTGCTGGCAGTCCAGGCATGTTTCTGAATTATGAAATGTGGACTTTGAAAGGTCATCAGGATTGTGGTGGGTACTTCTAGGCGTATGCCGAGAGATGAGGTCTGAAGCTCTCTCCCACACACAAACACTCACACAAACATTTACTCATGTTTGGCAAGAAGGCAACTTTCTGCTGCATTGCTGAATTTCTGATGCAGGAAAAGTCGCAGGGCTGTGCTTCTGTGAGTGACTGACTGACTGACTGCGTGTGTGTGTGTGTGTGTGTGTGTGTGTGAAAGAGACTTGACAAGCATGCTTGATTTTGGAGGACTGACAGTTCTTCAAGTCAGGAGCTTCCAGTCAGGATCAGGCCAGATACAAGTGCAGGTTGTAAGAAGCGCAAAATCCTGACAGTCCACTGATAACTGGCTGATCACGCCGTTCTTCGTTAGCCCTCTGTTAGAGATGCGTCTCGGTGTTTGTATAAGTATCTTTGTGAAATACACACGTGTTCCTGAATCTTTAGACTCCGCCCTTTGCATTACACCTCATTTCCAGATCATACGTCAATCACATCCAGAGTTCGTCAGACTGGTGGATTCGCGCGTTCGCGAGGCCACCTAATAGACACCAAACCGCCTCTTGCTGTTCATGAACCCTATTTCCGGCTAGTGGGGGCAGTGGTGCACCAGGTTATTAATGAGAGGGTTGTGGGTTCAGTACTGTTGGGCCCTTGAGCAAGGCCCTTCACCCACTCTGCTCCCTGGCTCCTTTGGGGGCAGTGGTGGCTCAGCGGTTAGCACGCCAGGCCATCGTTGACGGGGTTGTGGGTTCAATAGCCGGGCCTGGCAAGCTTCCACTGTTAGGCCCTTGAGCAAGGCTCTTCACTCTGCTCCCTGGCTGCCCACTGTTGTGCTCACTGTCACGGTGTGTGTTTGATCAGTAGTGTGTGTGTATGGGTGTCTGTTTTTTTGGGTTGAACTTCCTAGAAGTTCTCTTAGATCCCTCTCCAGACTCACAGCTGTTACCAGTCACGAGCAAACCAAACCAAACCAGTGCCTGAAATTACTCAGGCATGCCTACCGGGCCATGTCCGAGTCGAGTGTTTGTATGAAATGCGGGCTGCTAAGGTACCTTCGGCTTGCCGATTCATGAAGGCAGTGTTGATTTTAACTTTCGCTGCCTTACGTATGCAGGTTATTTACGATTATCTTCCCTTAATATTTTAGTTCTGAGGAGAAACTGTGTGTAATAGCCTGATTTTGGCTTTTTCATGTCTCATGATTTTAAGGAGTGACGACAGTTTAGTTAGTAGTTGTAGTCAAATGAAAAACATATATTTCCAAGTTACCTTAGCAGGCCACATTTTATAGTGTTAAAGTGGCTCCCTTCAGTCGAAGTTCTTCTTAAATTAACAAGCTTTATTTACCCTCCGAGAGCTCTCCGGGGATGCCAAGTCACAGCGCAGAGATGAGATGAGATCCCAAGTCTGCAAATAACACCATACATTACATAGCAGAGGACCCCACCTTGGCAGCGCCCTTCAGTTCCATACCTTATACTTTGAGTTATTTGTCTCTCTTATGCTATTTCAACATGTTTGATATGTATTTACGACTGTCTATATATGTGTGGCGCGTATCTGCCTGCGGCCTATATTCTGCAAACCCACTTCCTCCATCTGACTCCAGCGTGATAACCTGTCATATGAACTTATGTCTCTTTGTTAGTTTCAAGCGTCTTACTCTTAATGCATGCTCTTATTGCTTAGTACTTACTATGGTAATGCTTAAGGCTTGCTCTTAATGGTTAATGTTAATATTCCCATTTCAACAATACCTACCTTATACAAACATTCGATTCGGACGTGAGCCGGTACCTTAGCTCTCATTTTCCCCTTGATTGTCAAAGTAAAAAAGGTGCACGTATTTGTCACTGTACAGTGTGCACTGTACAGCGAAATGGGTCCTCCGCATTTAACCCATCTGTGGTAGTGAACACACACTCACACACACACTAGTGAGCTAGGGGCAGTGAGTACACACACACACACACCCAGAGTGGTGGGCAGCCAACTCCAGCGCCCGGGGAGCAGAGAGGGTAAAGGGCCTTGCTCAAGGGCCCAACAGTGGCAGCTTGCCGAGCCCGGGAATCGAACCCACAACCCTGTTATCGATAACCCGGTGCTCTAACCGCTGTGTAGTCCAGCTGTAGTCCAGTAGGTACACCATCAGGTATTGATCTGACATCTGTTCACCTGCTCGATGCTGATTGGCTTTTTAATGCCGTTTCCTGCTGATACTTATATGATAAGTGGTATCACCATGGTCAGATCCAAAGAACTCTCTGAGACCTTCTGAAAGATTGATATATATATATATATACATGCACATATTGTGTGTAGGTAAAACCCAAATACACAGCTTCACATAGCACTCTCTCAGAGCTGTGCAACGCATGAGCAAATGTGATCAATTGCAGTAAATGCTAATGCATTTACAGCAGTTACAGGAGCTACGTTAAATAAAACCCTCCCCACACACACACACATAAAGCAAGGCACAGAAAGAGAAAAAGAGGCCGAGAGAGGAGCCGAGAAAGAGCGAGAGATGCAGAGAACCGTGTTGCGTTTCCATATGCTAAGTGCTACTCCGGGCTAGCCTGAAGGGTGCGGGTGTTTTTGCTAGGCCTGCTCCCTGACTATGCTAATTACGGGCGTTAGCGAGCGTACTAAATGAGAAAGTTCCAGGGGCAGCAGAGCAGAAGTGCCTGTCTCTGGATGTCTGCAGTGACCAGCCAGGCATGCACAGGCTTTTAAACGCCACAAACAACCATGGCACCCATCAAAGGAACCAATTAAGCAATTACTTTGAATGGCGTTAATGAGCGCAGATTGGATTCGGCTTTTTTTTTTTCCCCTGCTATTGTTAGAAGGTTGAGGTTGTCGTCTGACGTTGCGATGCGCCAGTAAATAGGAATTGGATCCCTTAGCGGGCCGACAAGCACTTCGCAATTAAGAAAGTTCTCCTTCACGTTTAATTGTATAAAACCTATTAAATGTGTTAATGGAAGAACCAGGCAGTGTTCTTCAATCAGGGCCTCGCTTCAGGAGTGGTGCTGGAGGAGCCCACAGATACAGTGACACCCAGTGACTAGATTGGAGTTAAATTAAGCTGGGCAGGTCCTTCAAGGGCCAGAAAGTAAAAAAATGGCAACTGTAATTAGTAAAAGGTGTAAGAGCATCTCACCTTTTTGCTCAGTTCATTAACTCTGCAAATGGTTCCATCATTATTAAGTTATTGAGGTTTTCAGATTTTGAATGAAACCTCAGTTAGTCGTTGATTAACCTTTTTTTTTTATTAATATCCTACTTCCTGCAGAAGTGCCACTTTGCTCGGATTAAAACGACCCCTGGTGCGATTGCTCCGTTAGTGCGCTTCATTAGAGCAAGCATGGACGCAGCCTTTTAAACTACGGTGCGCAGCAGGTGGGTCTCGGCCCGTTTCTAAACAGACTCTGGTGCGCTTTAAATGAACCGAAGGCAGGACCGCTTGTCAGCAGATGGTTGTGTTATAGGCCTTGTTGCAGATAGAGTTGTGCATGGGTGAGCCCACGTCCCTGTGCTTCTTTGTCTTCTGTCTGGCGCTTTAGCTTAGCGGGGCTGTTTCCCAAACCACACGCTACCACACACTACCACACACTAGTACGCACAGTGCTTTAAGCCTATTAGAACCATTAGAACAGCATTCAGTAGTGCAGTGGCCTCAGTAAAGTGAAGACGTGTTATATTCTACTGGCAATAAAAGAATTATCACATTTACATGATCCAAAATGATGTGATTTAATAAGCCAGGTTCAGCCTAGATGGTTTTTTATTGTTCTTCTGTCATACACACGACCTACAGCACCTTTTTTCCCCGAGTTTTGGTTTGATTGCAGATGTGTCAGCATGAATGCAAAGCAAACCAGGACTAAAATCCTACGGTGCATCATTTTCTTGCTTGATCCGGACAGAAGGAACCAAACTACTAGTATAAACACACTCTTAGACGGCAGTATTATTGCAGTAAACAACATTATCGTGATCCTAATTTGGTTAAGACGTCCCACACGTGATTGTTACCCTACACTCTAAGCTAAAAGGGGTCTATGTGGAACTGAAAAGCGGTTCATTGACCTGTTTGTAGTGGAAGCTTTTTTCTGTGCTTTTTAGAAGTATCCTTAAACGGTAGAGAACCGTTTTGCATTGAAATGGTTCTTCAAAATGTCATGATACCACATAGAACAACTCCTGGTTGCTCTCGTTTATTAAAGAACCTTTAGAGAATTCTTTGAAGAACTTCAATAAGGAAAACAAGGGTTCAGTAAGGAAATAATAAGGCTTCTGTTTAGGTGAAAATGGGGTCTACTGACTTGAAATGTTAACCAGGCTAAGAACAATTTAAATGGTTCTAGATATTATGGTGCTACATCACAGCAATTTTATGGTTGCTGTTTTTTTTTGTTTATTTAATGAAGAAGCTTTGAAGAACTATTTTTTTAAAACACTTTAAGAAGAAATGTTCTAGGTACTAAATAGCTCATGGTTGCTTTTGTTTATTAAGGAACCTCTGAAGAGCTCTTTGAAGAACTTGTACAGTCTAAACAATAAGGGTTCTATATAAGAGACTTTTTACAGTAGTGGAATGCATTTTGGTACTATTTAGAAATATCCTTAAAGAACCATTTAAAGAGGTTTTCCTTGTTTAAAGAACTCTTATCCAGGCTAGGAACAATTGTTACATTAAAATAATATTTTAAGATGTCATGATACTACATGCTGTTTTTTTTTTGTTTTTTTGTTCTAAAGAACCTTTGAAGAAATCCTTTTTAAAAAAATGTTGTTAAGAGTGCAACACTTTAAGAAGAAATGTTTTAGATACTAAAAGAGCTAATGGTTGTTTTTTTATTAAAGAACCTTTGCAGAACCCTTTGAACTTTTACTGTCTAATCAGTAAGGGTTCTATTCAGGAGGGAAAGATGTTCACTGACTTTTTACAGTAGTGGAATTCATTTTGGTACTGTTTAAAAAAATCTTTAAAGAACCATTTAAAAAAGGTTTTTCTTATTTGAAGAAATGTTAACCAGGCTAGGAACAATTAAAATGTTTTTTGAAATGTCATGATACTACATAGAACATCTTATAGTTGGTATTTTTACTAAAGAACCTTTAAAGAATGTTTTTATGAGTGCAACCCTTTAAGAAGAAATGTTCTAGATACTATTATAGGGACTTAAACAACATTTGTTTTTTGCATTAAAATTATTAAGTTGTCTTGACAACCATTTTTCTTTACTAGAGGATGAGTTGCTTTTTTTTACTAAAGAACCTTAGAAGAAATTCTTTTTAAAATATGTTTTTAAGAGTGCAACACTTTAAGAAGAAATGTTCTAGGTACTAAAAGAGCTAATGGTTGCCGTTCTTTATTGAAGAGCTCTTTGAAGAACTTTACAGTCTAAACAATAAGGGTTCTATACAGGCGGAAAAGCAGTTCACTGACTTTTTACAGTAGTTGGTACTACTTAGAAATATTCTTTAAAGAACCATTTAAACAAACCATTTCCTTATTTAAGGATCTGTTAACCAGGCTAAGAACCATGTTTGCATTTGAATGGATCTTGAAGTTCTCGTCATTGAATTGGTCTACTTTACTAAAGCAGATAAAGGTCACTGTTCTTTTCGAAACAATCTTTTTTTAAGGGTATCTTCACACTTGTCCCGAATACAACAGATATTGGGCTTGCTTTGGGGAGGGTCCCATTATCGCTGGTTTGCATTGACACAGAAGAATTTCAGATGAACCATGGATTTTGCTAAATGGTAGGGTCTACATTCATCCGTTTATTCATTTACATGCACGCCATTTAGCAGACACTCTTCTCCAGAGCGATTTACAAAAGTGATTCGCTGTTTACTCAAGAAGAGCCTCAGCGAGTTTGAATAGACTAATAATTCAAAGCCCCCTCTAATCTTAGACTCTACTAAACACAAGTCAATATGGAGACCATAATACTCTACACTTCACCCAAGTACTCTCAGAAGAGGAGGGTCTTCAGTCTGGGTTTGAAGACAGCGACGAGCGACTTCCCCAGGGGAAGTTCGCTCCACCACTACGGTCGGAATTTTCCTTATTTTCCTTGGATACAAACTGTTAGAACACAGCTTTTCTGCAGTCGTGGCATTTTCCCATGCTGCAACACTTGAAGCCGTTCATGTAGTAGACGGTTTAGGCGATAAGGCGAGGCAGTCACATGACAATATGAACCAATGACACAACCCCACACCTGCAACAGGCCGCCCCAGAGTCCGCTTGAAGCGAACCCCAGACCACGGATTCCAGAAGAACCAGAGATCGGCTCTCTGGACCGCTCCCGGGCTCGAAAACAGCTCTCACAACACGCACCGAACTCGCAGAGGAAGCGCTCCAGGGTCCGGAAAAAAGCTGTAGTGTGAAAACACCCTAAGAGTGTACACTCTGAGCAAGAAGGTTCCTGAGAGACTCCGCTGACTCCTTTTGGTGCTATTTTTGTTGTAATATTAAAAATAAATATTTTTAAAGAGGTTTTCTTGTATTTTAAGAACTATTTAACTAGTCAAATAACCAGCTTAGCACTGCAGTGTTAGTTTTTCTGAGTTATGGTGGCTCTGTGTGGAACTATTGCCTTTAATAAAGAATCTTTGCAGAAGCACTTTGTAAAAAGCTGTACAGCTCACATTTCCCCTGATGGTAATATAACGAATATATAATCGGCCCAGGGCTGTTCAGTGTTCAGGTGTGTTGGATGCTGGGATAGATCAAAATGTGGACCATCCGGGGGTCGTCACGCTTCCCTGAAATCACCAGATATTTTACAGTACCTGTACCTGTGCTACTGTGTTGCCAACTATTACACCCAATCAGACATAAGAAGCAGTGACGGGAGGTTCGCTGATATTTTACAGCCATAGTTTACAGTGTATTTATATGTGTGTGTGTGTATATATATATATATATATATATATATATATATATATATATATATATATACACACACAATTATGTATTATATATACATATACACATGTGTATATATATATATATATATATATATATATATATATATATATATATATATGTAAAGGGACAATTAAGAAAGTACTACTATCAGGTATATTTTAAATTCTACATATATATATATATATATATATATATATATATATATATATACATACACACATTTATTTATTTATATGTAGGATTTCAAATATACCTGATAGTAGTACTTTCTTAATTGTCAGCTATATTTTACAGTATTATATATATATATATATATATACTGTAAAATATAGTTGCAAAATATCAGCATACCTCCTGTCTCTGTTTCTTAAGTCTAAATGGGTGTCATAGTTAAAGTATATATATATATATATATATATATATATATATATATATATATATATATATATATATATTTCCCAAACTCAGTCGACCTTAGAAACACTAAAATACCAGGATACATGATTACACAATGCAGTGTTATAGTTATAGTGGAATACTGAACCCATTCAGCTACTTACAGTTGCACCCATTGCTGACACGGATGTGCCAATAGCACGCACACAGCTCGTCTATTTCCTGTAGAGAAGTAAACACCAACCTCCTGGCACCATGCCTAATGGCAAGCGTGGGCTATAAGGGTATAAAGCCCAGCATTGAGCTGTGAAGCAGTGGAACTGTGCTCTCTGAAATGATGGATGGCGCTTCATCCAACGCTCCAAAATCTAGTGGGCCCGGGAAGCATAGCATCACCGTATCACCATGTGATCAATATCCCAGCGCTCTAATCACTGAGCCACCACTGCCCAGTTTCTTGGATTGTGATTTTGGACCTTGGTTGCCAGCACTGTGTAATGACCACCTTTTTCCTGAAATCTCTGGCGAGCTGTCCATCGTTCAGCTTATTTCGCTGGCCACAGCACTTCTGCTCTTAACCCTACGTAAGCTGTTCTCAACTCACGGAGCTGTGATGTACTAAAGTTACTGCCTGGCGCCATCAATAATTACTGCGCTTTAAGACACAGCCACACTAGACATCTGGAATCAGCCAGCCATCAAATTCAGCCATACGCCACTATAAACTATTCAAGACGCTTATCAATTAAGTAGGCCATCGTCGGGCGGTAAATCACTCAGTGCGCTTAATTCGCAGTAAGTGAACCCCCAAACCTTTTAAACAGTTCTCACTAATTGGAAAGTATTGGCTTTATGTCATTTATTAGGGCGGGAGAAAAAAACGGTGGTCTCCAAATGACCACCATAAACAGACCCTCAGCTCCTTTCCGGTTTGCTCTGTTTTGTCAAGTGATTTCAAAGCTTCACTAAAACTGACTGCGCTCTCTTTTTTTGTTGTTGTTTCTTCTGGTCTTTGCAGGGGCTGAAGCTGAGAATCATGGGAGTCGTAGTCCGTTTGGTGGTGATCATCTGGGCTTCACTCGGTTGGTCCAGGGCTGCAGAGAAGCCCCCTTCTTTGAGTGTGGCGGTGATCCTGGGCCAGACGCGGGGCGTGCCGGATTCAGCCCTGCGTCCCGCCCGCGGGGTCGGCGCACCCCTGGACGTGAGCGTGCTTGGCGTGCAGGTGAACCAAACGGACCCGGGGAGCATGCTGACGCACCTGTGTGAGCTCATGTCCCGGCAGAGACTGCACGGGCTGGTGTACGGCGACGGGACGGACCAAGAAGCCATAGCTCAGATGCTGGACTTTGTCTCGTCTCAGACCTCCATGCCCATACTGGGCATCCACGGCGGCTCCGCCATGACTATGGCCGAGAAGGTAAGGCGCTCGGCTTTCTGTCTGTCAGGTGACCAATGAGTGGAGGGTTCGCTTTGAACTTTGGTGTCCCCAGTGGTAGATTTGTGTTTACACACCATGTGCTGGTAGGTGGTTTCAGATGGTCGTGGTGATTGAGAAGCTAAAGACATACCCTGTGCTGGTAAACCAACTGCTTATCACTTGATCAGCATGAGGTATGTTTTTATCCAGCTTGGTTGGTTGGAACTGGTTGGATCTTCACCAAGCTGGTCCACCAGCTTTGTCAGGACAGTGGACTGTGGACATTGGACCAGCTAAACCTGAGCTATTGATCCTAGGTACTCAACAACTTAACCTGGCTTGACCGACTTGATATTTTGATCGAACTGAATCATACACCAAAGATCTAGATGATTGGCTTGTGCAGTATTGACATCCCACACGAAATGCACTGCATACCTGCACTGCGTCCTGGATAGCGTCGGATGTTCCAGGCGAGTTTCTGTAGATGTTTTGCGGAAGCCAAGCATTCTCGCTATTTGAATATATGCCTCATTATTGTCCAAATAACTGGCCGAGCTCTAATCATATAAGACGAAGCAGTACTGTAAAAAATCTTGTCCTGTGAAACAGGCACAGGAGATCTTAAATAGTTTGTACCTTCAAGCTTCAGACACCAAACAAATCTTAAAGAGAAAAGTGTAAAAATGTTTGGCCAGACCACTACTTTTGAGACCATGGCCATTTCTCGTCACGTTGGTTGACAATCTTGTAGGCATGGTGTCAAAGTTGTGCTTCCCACAGGAGAATCGGTCATAATATTAAACATGCTACGTCATAAATATTAAACATGTTCTACATGTTTACATCGATTGCCAACTGCTCTGGGAGACGATTGGAAAACGAAAGATTGTTTTCTTGACACCACAAACTGGAAACTGGAAAATTATGATGTCACAATGATGATGTCACATCCAGCGTCTGGCTTGGGTTAAATAAGTCGCCTTACACAGAAAGTCAGCCTCCAAATATGTGGACTTTTGTCCACAAACACAGAAAATCAGCCTCCAAATATGTGGACTTTTGTCCATTAACACAGAAAGTCAGCCTCCAAATATGTGGACTTTTGTCCACAAACACAGAAAATCAGCCTCCAAATATGTGGACTTTTGTCCACAAACACAGAAAATCAGCCTCCAAATATGTGGACTTTTGTCCACAAACACAGAAAGTCAGCCTCCAAATATGTGGACTTTTGTCCACAAACACAGAAAATCAGCCTCCAAATATGTGGACTTTTGTCCACAAACACAGAAAGTCAGCCTCCAAATATGTGGACTTTTGTCCATAAACACAGAAAGTCAGCCTCTAAATATGTGGACTTTTGTCCACAAACAGAAAGTCAGCCTCTAAATATGTGGACTTTTGTCCATAAACACAGAAAGTCAGCCTCCAAATATGTGGACTTTTGTCCATTAACACAGAAAGTCAGCCTCCAAATATGTGGACTTTTGTCCACAAACACAGAAAGTCAGCCTCCAAATATGTGGACTTTTGTCCATTAACACAGAAAGTCAGCCTCCAAATATGTGGACTTTTGTCCATTAACACAGAAAGTCAGCCTCCAAATATGTGGACTTTTGTCCATTAACACAGAAAGTCAGCCTCCAAATATGTGGACAAAAGTCCACAAACACAGAAAGTTAGCCTCCAAATATGTGGACTTTTGTCCACAAACAGAAAGTCAGCCTCCAAATATGTGGACTTTTGTCCATAAACACAGAAAGTCAGCCTCCAAATATGTGGACTTTTGTCCATAAACACAGAAAATCAGCCTCCAAATATGTGGACTTTTGTCCATTAACACAGAAAGTCAGCCTCCAAATATGTGGACTTTTGTCCATTAACACAGAAAGTCAGCCTCCAAATATGTGGACTTTTGTCCACAAACACAGAAAATCAGCCTCCAAATATGTGGACTTTTGTCCACAAACACAGAAAGTCAGCCTCCAAATATGTGGACTTTTGTCCATAAACACAGAAAATCAGCCTCCAAATATGTGGACTTTTGTCCAGAAACACAGAAAATCAGTCTCCAAATATGTGGACTTTTGTCCACAAACACAGAAAATCAGCCTCCAAATATGTGGACTTTTGTCCACAAACACAGAAGGTCTGCCTCCAAATATGTGGACTTTTGTCCACAAACACAGAAGGTCTGCCTCCAAATATGTGGACTTTTGTCCACAAACACAGAAAGTCAGCCTCCAAATATGTGGACAAAAGTCCATTAACACAGAAGGTCTGCCTCCAAATATGTGGACAAAAGTCCACAAACACAGAAAGTCAGCCTCCAAATATGTGGACAAAAGTCCATTAACACAGAAGGTCTGCCTCCAAATATGTGGACAAAAGTCCATTAACACAGAAGGTCTGCCTCCAAATATGTGGACGAAAGTCCACAAACACAGAAAGTCAGCCTCCAAATATGTGGACTTTTGTCCATAAACACAGAAAGTCAGCCTCCAAATATGTGGACTTTTGTCCATTAACACAGAAAGTCAGCCTCCAAATATGTGGACTTTTGTCCATAAACACAGAAAGTCAGCCTCCAAATATGTGGACTTTTGTCCTGTGTTTTGCCTGGCGACTTATTCAACCCAAGCCAGACGCTGGATGTGACATCATAATTGAGAAATATTATTACAGCTATTATTACAGAAAAGCCATCACCATGATGAGTAAATAAAACCCGAATAATAACATGCTAAAATCTGAACTCTAGGATTGCTCTAAATTGCCTTCACAAAAGTGATGTGCTGGCAGCAGTTAATGGTCGCTAAGCCTCTGCAGCGAGTAATAACAGAGACTGACAACAACTGTGGTAATTAGGCCGTTTAAAGACCTAGAGATCCAAAAGCAACAGTTGCAGTTTTCAAAACCCATACAAACAAATAAGCGTCTGCTTAACTTAACTCAAACTGAAATATATCTCATTTATGGATTCATTCCAATTAATGGCTGAAACGCCTGGAGACGCCTGAAGCTAATAGCCAGGTTGGCCAAGACCTTCACGTCTGAATAGTCGTACTACTCTTTACGACTTTCGTAAGGATGACAATTCCAATATGGTTGAATCTGGCTGGGCGAAATTATCTGCTAGCAAAAAACACGGCCTGACCTTTACGACTGTTTACCAAACACACCCGCTGTGTTTTAAGGTCATACCCTGTGACTCAGTAAGCACAGAAATGGCCATGGTCTCAACAGTAGTGGTCTGGCCAAACATTTTTACACTTTTCTCCTCAAGATTTGTTTGGTGTCTGAAGCTTGAAGGTACAAACTATTTAAGTTCTCCTGGGCCTGGTTCACAGTACGGGATTTTTAGACCCCAATTAAACACCACAGACTTTTGAGACTTTAAGGAGTTTAGTCTCAAACTGAATGTAAACAAACATGGCGGATGACCGCAAAACCAGTGATATGCTAGCAGTGAGAGATTTCTGCTCAGAAAAGCCAAGAGAAAAAAAAAGAAAAGGATGTGGATGAAGCCATGGTTTTAGTCCCGTCCAGCTTGGCTCTCATTAGTTGACAGTCTTGTAGGCATGGGGTCAAAGTTGTGCTTCCCACAGGAGGATCGGTATCCACCCCACACTATAGGATGCTAAGTCGTAAATATTTAACATGTTCTACATGTTTACATCGATTGCCGACTGCTCTGGGAGAAGATCGAAAAACGAAAGATTGGTTTCTTGACACCACAAACTGGAAACTGGAAAATCTGGGAAGGTCTTCATTTACGATTTCTCTGAAAACATGAGACCTTTTGTTTTCGGCAGCAGTTTCACTAAACCGACACGTACAAAGATCGTAAATGTAAAGGTTCTAAACCACCATGTTTTACAAAACTCGCTGTGCGCTGATTTATTTTCGCCTGATTTACTCTTTATTTGACAATAAACGTTTGACTTCGGAAGACCAACTTAAAGGTTTTAGGCCACCTAATGTTGTTCTATGACTTCAGGATATCAAGTTTTTCTTCTGAACGCAATTTTAAACGCCTGTTTTAACCCAGAACTAGGGCGCAGCATGGTCGCTGGTGTTTTACATGTTTACATCAATTGCCGACTACTCTGGGAGAAGATCGGAAAAAGCGAACGATTGGTTTCTTGACACCACAAACTGGAAAATCTGGGAAGGTCTTCGTTTACGATATCTCTGAAAACATGAGACCTTTCGTGATTGTCGAGAAAAGCAAATGTGGTAGTGTGGGCTAGGCAACAGGTTCACTAAACCGTCACGTATAAAGATCGTAAATGTAAAGGTTCTGAGGTGTTTTACAAAAATCGCCTGATTTACTCTTTATTTGACAATAAACGTTTGACTTCGGAAGACCAACTAAAAGGTTTTAGGCCACCTAATCTTGTTCTACGACTTCAGGATATCAAGTTTTTCTTCTGATCACACTTTTAAACGCCTGTTTTGACCCAGAACTAGGGTGCCGCAGGGTCACTGGTGAGGCAACCTGTATGTACTGGAGATGGACCGATCAGTGTTTTTTGGGCCAATAGCGATCACTGATTAGCTACATGCCCACATTGTTATTTCCGGGCTGATTTGGTAATGCACATGTCTCTCAGTGTATTAAAATGGGCTTTTTTTTTAATCAACCAATCAAGCACCAGGAGCGAGCGTAAAGCTCAGAGTGTCAGTAGCGGGGTTTGCTAGTTCTGCTGATGCACTACTCTGATACTGTACTGGGCTGAGTGATGTACCCTCGAGAGCGGTAGCCGCTTAATGGTGGTAGAAGTCTTTACTCTGCTTCCTCCACGAGACACGTTAGCACCAGGCAGTGGTGGCTCAGCGGTTAGAGCACCGGACTATTACCCTCGAGCAATGGCTGCCCACCACTCCGGGCATGTGTGCTTACTGTTACTGTGTGTGTGTTTGATCACTAGTGTGTATGTCTGTGTTCACTGCAACCATGGATGGGTTCCATCTCCATCTGTGTCCAACACTGATGCAGATTTCAACACTGGCTCTGTTGATGTTCCGTGGCCGTGCCGCCTAGTGGTTGAATGAGGGACTGCATCACATTTGGGCTGAAAATGGTCTGATCCGCACACATATTAGACCTTTAGCGATTGGTAATCGAGCCTTCCACCTTTTAGTACATACCTGGATCGGCCTCCATCCCAGTCCACTAGTTTGAATCAGGACATCACCGAATGGGAAGTTTATACCCCACCAATTAGCATGGTGCTTCAGACAGCAGTTCTTTAAATGGTGCCATTGAAGATGCCATAGTGTCTTCACAGAACCCAGTGTGGGTTCTATGGTATCCCTCAAAATAAAAAAAAGCCATTAGAAGCACCGTATCTTCTTCCACTTGCCTCAAAACTGTACTGAGCAGTTGGGTTGTTTGTTCCTGCAGGTTCTGACACTGTATGACTCATTGTTATCTATGAAAACAGACTAAAAATATCGGAATAAATTAGATTTCTGGCTGAACCATCACTTAGATCCAGGCAACATTCTGTCCCCTGGCGGTTTAGACTGGTGTCTTGAAAAACTGGCCCATAAAGTCGAGGAACAGGTGTGGCACTTGTCCTCATGGCAGGGCGGAGGCGCCTGCTACACCAGTGTCTGGCCTAATTTACCCGGCAAGTTTATCCCCAGCCACTTAATTCCAAATATTTCATCATACCTGTCTTCGAATCAGGTATGTTGGCCACTGTGTGAACGATGAAAAAGTGGACACTGGATATTTTCAGCCCTGGTTTTAAGGCATTAAACTAGACACCGTTCCGAATGCCTGACAGATACACTGTATCAGCGAGGCCATCTGCACCAAATACAGGCTGTCAGATTGCCAGTCCTCCTGCCTGTCACTGGCCCTCCGTCTGTTTTCTTTGTCTTTCTTTGTTTCCAGCTAGGCTGGCAACAAGTTGGTTACAGCAAATTCAGCTGATCTGCATGGACGTGACGGAACGCTCGCATTACACCAGATTAGAATATCTGCAGATGCGAAAGGAAGAGCATCAAATGGAAAGTCCGGTCTGTTTATTGGTTGTTTATCTGGTCAGAAGCACGGGTTTCCTCATGATTTTAGGTGTATGTTAGCTTAAAAATCAAATGCACAAGATCAGTCACAAGGTCAGTCAGACAAGACATGCTTGAGATCTGACATTAGCTTCGTTCGCTAACAGCGGAAGATGCTAGGCTGCTACGCTGGACCTTTTCAAACTGGTTTACGTCGTTTCTTGACCAAGTTCTGCAGTAAAATCAAGATCTTGGCAGTGCGGAGTCGAGACCGATGACCGATGATAGCAACGTTAGCCTAGCATCTTCAGTTCTATTCTCAGTATTACCCTCGAGCAAGGAGCGATGGCTGCCCACCACACCGGGCATGTGTGCTCACTGTTACTGTGTGTGTCTCTGCAACCATGGATGGGTTCCATCTCCATCTGTGTCCAACACTGATGCAGATTTCAACACTGGCTTTGTTGATGTCCCGCCGACGTGCCACCTAGTGGTTGAATGAGGGACTGCATCACATTTGGGCTGAAAATGGTCTGATCCGCACACATATTCGATCCTTAGCGATTGGTAATCGAGCCTTCCACCTTTTACTACATACCTGGATCGGCCTCCATCCCAGTCCACTAGTTTGAATCAGGACATCACCGAATGGGAGGTTTATACCCCACCAATTAGCATGGTGCTTCAGACAGCAGTTCTTTAAATGGTGCCATTGAAGATGCCATAGTGTCTTCACAGATCCCAGTGGAAACCACAGAAAACCATAACAGTGTTATTCTCAAAAGTGTAGCCATGACAGTCTAGTTGAGTCTAGTTCTCGTTAGCAACGTTAGCCTAGCATCTCTGGTCCTAAACAGAAGAAGCTCACACGCCAACATGTGACTACCCGTCTAAGTGCGTGTTATTATAGGATGCGTTTGTTAGAGGCCTGGATGGCATCCGTTCTTTCCTCCCTCCTGATACAGCGGTTTCTGCTTCTTCTTCCAGCACGAAGCTACAAAGCTAGAAACCTCCTCTCCTCGTTAGCTCATCCCTCTGCCCGGAGCTCAGATTAAGGCGTGGCTAAGCCGCGCTGGCTAACACTGTCTATCGAAGGCGTTATCAGTTAATGATGAAAAGGCTTTTGTTCTCCGGACTGAGGCCGAGGTGGAAACTGCGGAGAGCCGCTATATGACTATTAACAAAGCGTATTACCGCTCAGTCTATGTCCATAAACACAGCAGCCCTTTGCCAGCTGCCATGTCACCCCGTTGCATCACCCGCTTCAGCTGACTTCAAACGACCCTCTCGAACAGTGATGTGATATTATTAGACGCATTTATTCTCTTAAACACTGATGTAATAACCTCAAAGTGATCGGAACTCGCGAGGACTCGGACGGGCTCTCGCTTGGCACCTGAGATCGGGAATCTTTAGCTTTGACGCCACTCACTCTTTAGCTTTGGGATGATTAATGGAGCTCGTTAAGTGTTGGGTGTGATTTTATTTTGTAATTTATTTATTTATTTATTTATTGTGATTGTAATTTTGGGAGGGTTGTTTGTGATGCTGAATATTCATGCGATGCCTTTTTTTGTTGTTGTTCATAATTTATTTATTCCCTCATTTTCCTGAAACGACACCCTCTATCTCGGCTCAGGCACGTTAGGCCTTGGGTGTACTGCGGCGGAGCCAGCAGCATAATAATCAAGCTAAGAGACGCTCCGAGACGCTACCGCGTGGAGCAGCTCGTCTCGGGCGGCACGACTCAAACAGTACACAGCCCCCTCGCCGACACTCGCTTTCGCCCTCCTGCGACTGAGCACCCCCCTACACCCCTCCCCTCTTCTCTATCTTTCATTTTACAGCAGGGCTGCTCTCGACACAAAGGGAAAGCAGGCAGCGATGAATAATCTCCATGCATACAAAACTACACACTGAACACTTATGCATATGTTCGGCGGCGGCCTTTTCCGCTTCATTTGAGGGAGAGCGCTTGGCTTTTAGTCGCCGAAGTGATGTGTTTTGTACCACAGCAGTGAGCGCTAAGTGAAGTCGGACCTGAGAGCCAAGCGAACTGGCCAGTTAGACAGGATATAGTTCTTAGGGATCCATAATTAGAATGCAAATCCCATGCAGGAGGCCTTTTATGAATTCCTGTGTAGGCCAGACGGATCCACGGAGTTGTAATGGAGATGTTTGTAGACGATGGAGAGTTTGCATCTGTGTATCTACGGTATTTTGCCGTGACAGGCCGTGACTACTAGACCTAGGACTCGAGCTCAGACCTCAAATGTTAAAAACTAGGTTAGCAATTAGCCGAAAAAGCCCACCTGCCACCTGTTCTAGTGTGGGATTCTTGTGCTAAGCTAACAGCAGTGCTATTATTTGGATGTTCTACACTGAAAGGACGCATTCAATGAGAATTTAAGCTGTTACTTGATGTTTTAAGTTAGTAAGTATGTGACATATGTTTACCTTAGAATGAAATTTTTGGCCTTTTCATGAAAAATAAATAAAAAATAAATGCAAAGCTCTGCTTCGGTTGGTTTATGCAGTTATTAACACCCTGGCAAAGCCACCAGTCAGTGTTGCCGTCCTCCCTCTGTGTCCCGTGCAGTGTGCTGTTAGCAAGCTGAAGAGATTGTAGCTGGTTAGCTTTTAGCCTCACCACACTTGCATCCCCAGTTTGGCTTTCTTGAGTCTTCCCTGTAAAAAAACGAAAAGGTCTCTGAGGTTTCTGAAGTAGTCCTGTTTGTTTTCGAGGCCGTCGAGAAACTGGACAGATGGGAAAAACTGGTAGCTTTTAGCCTAGCGTGAGTCCTCCCAGCGCTTGAGCTCCCCTTTTGTGGACACTGGCACAGGAAAAAGCCATGAGGTCATGAGGCCTGGTTCTTGTAGCAACCCCTATTTACATTTAAGGCATTTAGCAGATGCTCTTCTCCAGAGCGACTTACACAAGTGCTTCACTGTTTACCCAAGAAAAACTTCAGCTAGTTTGAATAGACTAATAGTTCAAAGATCCTCTAATCTTAGACTCTACTAAACACAAGTCAATAAGGAGACCATAATACTGAATACGGAAGAGGAGGGTCTCTGGGACTCTGCTGTTTGGACACCCAGGGGAAGCTCGTTCCAGCACTTCGGTGCAGGACAGAAAAAAGTCTGGACGCTCGTCTTCTGTGGATCTTAAAGGATGGCGGGTCGAGCCGAGCCGTACTTGAAGCTGGAAGGGCTCTTGGTGCAGATCGGCTTTTGACCATCGCCATCAAGTACGGAGGGGCTGGCTGGTCCAGTCTTGGCTTTGTAGACCAGAGTCAGGGGTCTGAATCTGATGCGGGGAGCAGCTACAGGACGCCATTATTTCCATTAGTAGCGGAGTCTGAGGTGCGGTGAGGAGCTGCTCTCCAGTATCAGCGACGCCATATTCTCCTGAAGGAAGGTCAGCGTTTGAGCTTCACGGTTTGCCACTTCCTTGTACCTTGAACTCTCATCATTCAACTATGACTGTATCTGAATACAGTTTGACATTCTAGAGCCCCCTTAAACCCGTACAAGACTGCCTGTGCTGTATTTGGATGCTTTAGGCCTTCAGGTCTTCTTGTGAAGTCCTAACCAATGGGGCAGCGGGGCAGCTAGTACTGGTACAGGAAGGAGGTCCCGTTCTGGACTAAGCAAGATTTCTATGCAGTTAAACTTGAGGTGAACATCTGATAGTTGGGTTGAATCAAGGTGGGATTGCATTCTCGCCACAAACTTGGGACCACCTGCTCTCATAGGGCCTCAGTGGTGTTGGTTTTGGGGCCGCATCCGATTACTGCGATTACTGTGAAAACGCCCTACTGGAATAAGAGTGAGTAGGACTAGTGCAGTAAAACAGTGGTTGGTCTTAATTACCAGAGTTAATTAGGCCTTCTCTGAAGACCTGGAAGGTCCTGACATCTTCCCACCGCCTTCGCCAGGTGTCTTAAACCTGCGTTCTGCTTTATTACTGAATATGTCATTGCCTCCTTTCATCAACGAACACATCCCTTCACAAAGCAGCCCCTTCAGTAAATCCCCACCTCTTCTCGTAGAGGTGTAATGATTGTAACAAATGGGACTGATGAATTTTAATTAGTGCTGTAGTAGTGCCAGTCTCTTCAGGCACCGCTCACGCAGCAGGACCACGCTTTCTTGTTCCTCCCCTTCCCCTGGCCGCTCCATAGTGATCCGAAACGCATGCGAGAATTCCAAATGAAATAATGAACAGCAATTGAAATGGTTGACCCCATCGAAATAACCGCCGCGGGACCGGATAGGACGGACGCTTTAGAGGCAGTAAGGCAGCGCTGCTCTGGCTCTGGTAATGCTGTGAATTTCACGGCACGCTGCAGGCCGCTGATGGAGAGCCACTGTGTCAACCTGTGGTTACTGTGTCCACGTAATTATTCATGAAAGTGTTCCATGTCTTATGAATGTGTTTTAAGTGCAGCGGGAATGAGGGTGGCGCCGTGGAAGGGGGCATCCCGCCGTTTGCTTGTTTGCACAAAACCCAAGAACATATTTCAAATCCAGCTCGAATTTCAGAACAGCTCAGCAACAGCTCAGCAGATTGTAGATATCTTTTCTACACCGTACGTTTAGAATATTGGGTTTATTAATTGAGTGGAACTGATCTGAATTATTGGTTGTAATCAGACAAATATGTGAGTTTTTTTGAGCTAATTTAATAAAAACAATTATTTTAATCTGATTTTCCCCCATTTTGGCGCCAATTTGGCCCAATTTGGACCGCCGATTATCCAACCCATACATAAACCCCCTCTCCCCCAATCCCATCACATTGCGTGGCATGCACTGGTGATGCTCCCATCACAAGGGAAGGCAGATTGGCATGCTCGTTTTTCACTGCTGGAGGAAACCGCCGCATACACGGCTTTCGATGTGGGGACAGAGCGAGGCCAATCGTGCTCTCTCTCGGGGCCTCAGCAGCATGATCGGGATTCGAACCAGCAACCCTCTGAACATAGCGACAGCCCTCCCATGCATATCTTTTTTAACTGCAATGTTCGTTTTTTAGTGAACGCCGTGGTAGCCTTAACCCTCCCAGAGCTGGTGGCATTGTCTGATGGGGGAGGCCTGGCTAGCCCCATTGCCCATTGCTCATACACTTTGATAAGGGCTATAAACACCCCACTGCACTGCTGCCTGTTCTGCTGATACTCTTATTTAATCCTACAGTTTTACACCTTTATTTTCTTACAATTTTAAAGACCAAAACGAAAATTAATCGATTAGATTAATCGCCAAAATAATCGGTAGATTAATCGATAGAAAAATAGTGCTAAGTGGCATCCCTAGTGGAATTGGTTGGTAATAAATGTAGCTAATGCACCCAGTTAGCAACGGTCTGTGTGCATCAGACTGTTTCCTATCTTTTAGATTGAAAAACACTACGCTGCTTTTTTGCCACACCCTCGTAGACCCTCGTCAGAACATGGACCGCTAGTGCTCATAAAAAAATGGCTTAATGCCGGACCCCTCGCTTAACATGTTCACACGGCGACATACGTTTCTGACTCCTACTGAAATTCCCATCCCCTCACGAGTCATTGTGCGGCCCACCAGAAAGCAGCAAAAGGCGGGTGGTCCGGGTTTTTTTCTCGAGCCGTATTCTGAAACTTTGATGACCGGTGGGATTCAGATTAACCACTTGCAAATGGCCACCACCTCTCCCTCTCTTGCTCTCTCTCTCCTCCGCGCAGCTCGACCATTTGCCCTGTCAGTTCCCGACGTCCCACCGCTCCGCACTTCGGAGGGGGCTGGGCGAAGGTCCGGGAGGACGCTACGCTCCGCTGTAAACTCAGAAAATCTTTCTCACCTTATGAAAAATGAAGGAGGCGAGACACTTCTTTACCATGCCCCCCCCCCCCCCCCCATCCCCCCAACCCAACCCCTCCCCCCCAACAGCCATATGGGAGCAGAAGTCAGAAGAACAGACACACTCAGCAGCTAGACTGAATATTCTGAGGTCTTCAGTAGGGGGGGGGGTCCACATGTTTAACTCTCTTGGGTGGGGGGGGGGTTCAGCGAGGGGTGGGTGTGTACTAAGATGTTCACAGTGTGTGTGTGTGTGTGTGTGTGTGTAAGAGAGAGAGAGAGACAGAAGAGAGGGAGTGAGAGGGAGACATTATTTAGAGATCATGAAAGAGAAGGAGTTGAGCAGTAAAGCTGTTTTCTGCCCTATTGAAGCCGTTTTCATCCCATCTGTATCCGAGAGGTGCATTATGGGAGAACAGGGCAACAGAAAAAAAAGAAAGAACGAGAGAAATGGAGGCGCTGACATGAATTAAATATGTAACACTCACACATTTACATTACACAACACACACTCGCTGCTCTTTCATTCCCTTCTGCCCTCTCTCTACCTCTCTCTCTCTCTCTCTCTTGCGTTACTCGTCCACGCACACAAGGCCACATCGTCTTGTTATACATGGAACAGTAAACTGAAGTTGGTCGGCAGCTCTTGATGTATATGTACACACACACACACACACATATATATATATATAGCAGCAGTTTTGCATCGGCCTTAAAGAGCCATCAGTTGAAACCAGCGCTGTCCGTGGTGCTGAACCCTGTAACACACCAAGCTTAAAGCATACTGGAGGTGTCTCTCGCAACATTCTCAAATCATAAAGGCTCATAAATGGTGGAAATAGCGTTCTATGGTTAAATTATAAGTGATATAGAACCGGTGGTCGGTGAAGAATTGCTTCTTTAAAGAACCTTCCACTGAAAAGGATTGGATGGTCCATTTGTAGATGCCTCGTAGATTCTCCTCACCTGACATTCAACTAAATATCTATCCAAAGCAACTGTCCGTTGAGTGTGACCCTAACCTTAACCTTGAATCAACCATAAATCCTAACCCTTACTTTAACCTAAACCTTAAATCTCACCGAAAAGGGTGTGGTTACGGGTAGGTGTAGGGTTACTTTCAATAGACAGTCATTTACATTACATTCGAGCTCTAGTTGCATTGAATAGACAAGTATCTAAGCAACAGTAAAGTGTTACCATCCTTTTCACCACTTTGGCCTCCTCTTACGACCCCTTAATTGACTTCATTCTTTCCTCTGCCAGTGAATTGTTTCCCAGGACCACTGGCTGCAACACATCCCTGTGCTTAACAGTTGGACAGGTCTGCTATCCGTCCCTAAAACTGAGCCATACTGGGTGGAGCTCCACCATCCATCATTCCAGAGAGCACAATTCTTCCACTGCTCCACAGCTATCTCAATGCTGCTGGGGGGCTTTATACCCCTCTAGCCAACTTCACCTCCACTTGTTTCCTCTCCTTTTTTACTCAGATTGATTAGTCTTCAGTTCCACGGTAACAGAAATCTCGACCAGGGCTGGCCAAACCTGTGGACGAGGCTGTTTTCAACGTTTTTGAAAGGAGTGCAGGTTCAGCGTCAGCTGGTACGCTATGAATTACAGAAGTGCTAATCTGAGGCAGAAAGGAACCGACTGCCGGTTTAGAGTTCAGGTTGAAGTTAGAAGCATCGCACGCAGGGCTGTGGCGGAGTCGCTTACTGCTCAGCTGCAGCGCTACACATGTATTCTACAGCTGGGACTCGGGCCCACTCCCAGCTGTGCCACATTAATCGCCGCGCTCACATCCTTCTCCTCATCACAGTGACACATGCCACCACTGGGATGCTTTCAGTGACATGGAGCGAGTTTGGCGAACGGTGCTGAAATGGTGCGAGTTACGTCATGACCCTTTTCCGTGCACAACCTCGGAGATACAGGCAGATGTGCCTCGACTTCGTACGTCCCCACAACCGGGGAGGTTCCATGGGTGTAGCTTGGTTTTGAGAAAGACTGGAAACAAGGATGAGTAGCAGGTGGACCAAAACGGTACAGTACAGTCAAAAGTTTGGAAATGCTGGGACACAGGAGGACACTGGGGACACACGGGTATCCACTGTAGATATGATGTCGAGGCTGGGGGGTGGGGGTGGGGGGGGGGGGGTGTGTAGGGGGTGTAGGCTGAACTGAAAGGAGGTGATTGGGTCATTCAGGCTGTTATGGCTTTTTAATGGTCTTTTGCTATATGAGTAAATGTGTGTGTATTAATGTACATTAGCATTAACTGTAGCTGCAGGGTTGGAGAGGTATTTCCACCCTCACACACACACACACACACACACACACACACTGCCACAGTCCTACAACTTGAAACCCTACTTGAAGCCCCCCCAGCCAGTCACGAAATCCTATGGGGGATGCCTCTGTGTCCCCAGTGTCCTTTTTTTTTTAACACAAAAATATGCTCACCCTAGCTTTTGGAGGTGTCCAGACTTTTGAATGCTACTGTACACAGTGTCCACACTACTTTAAGCTGCACACCTATTGCTGGCAGAGATGTGTAAATGCACACACACACACACACACATTCACACAGCTTGTCTAGTCCCTGTAGAGAGGTATAATTGTTTGATGCCAGGCGTGGGCTAGGGGGGGTATAAAGCCCCCCAGCAGCATTGAGCTGTGGAGCAGTGGAAGAGCTGTGTTCTCTGGAATGATGGATGGTGGAGCTCCATCCAGTACTTCTGGATAGGATGAGGTGAAGCAGTGATCATCCATCCAACATACTGAGCTGACTAACGCTCTTGTGGCTGAGTGCAATCAAACCCAAATCCTCACAGCAGTGCTCCTCTCAAATCTAGTAGAAAGCTTTCTTCCCTGGACGGTAGAGACAGTTACTCCAGCAGCAACAGTTACAACAACAGCAAAAGCTACTTTTTACAATGAGGAAACAATGAGTGAGCGAGTGTCCCAATACTTTTGTCCATATGGCGTATGACGCTACCCTATATATTTCTATACAAAATATGTGATCAGATCCTTTCAGAACACAAAAAAATAATAAAATAAAATCATCAGTGCTGCCTGTGCAAAAGTTTGGACACCTCGCCGCATCAGGTTTTCAGAGTTCACTCCCTAATCCATTAGAAGCTCGTCACTCACTCACAGAGAGCTGAGAGCTAGCCAGGCCTCCAGTACTAAAACCAAAGAGCTCCTGCACTGAGAGATTACCATCTAACGCAACAGATCAGGGGTGGTCCTTAAGGTTCGAGGGCTCAGCCGAGACAAGGATTCGAGTAACAGCTGGGCCATGTGACGCTCCAGGCCTCGGTCTCAGGAGGGGACGTAATTGGTGCTCTGGTAGTCGGGAAAAGGCGCGATAGCGGTCTTTATGCAAACTGCAGTTAATGCAGGCAGCTCGTTCCTCCCAGGCCGGCGGAGCTGATGCGAGATAGGGCGGAGGCTTATTGCGTAGGGGAATTAAGCGTGACTAAATTGGGAGATAACGAGGGGGGGGGGGGCACAATGGGGTTGAATACACACCACGACTCCTCGTTTGGCAACAATGGGGGGAAACGAGAGCTGGAAGACGTAAGAGCTGTGATTAGAAATACGGCACGCCGAAACTTCCCTTCGGAAAAGGGGCGGGAAAGCTTCCCTCCCTGGCTGGATGGAAGTCAGTTCAGGTTATGCTGTGTGTGTGTTTGTGTGTGTGTGTGTGTGTGGATCAGATGGCACTTTTCTTAGGTCTTTTCTTAGAAGATAAAGCTTTTAGACCAGCCCCCGTCAGGCTGCACTCCTCTTTTTTAATCTCTGCAATCCCTCTACGTGACCTCCCATCCTCTCCCGCTCCCTCCTTCAGGCTTTATCAGCAGAGTGGCTCCACACAAAGGGCCCTACTGCCTCACGACCCCATCCACCACCAACACAACAACCCCCCCCCCTTCCCCCCCAGCATAAAACTCTCTCATCCCTCATTCCCATTCTTCCTCCTCCTCTTCCTCGCCCTCCACGCTCCTCTCGGCCTTCTTTCCGCACGCCGGGGTTCGTGAAGGACAGCGTGGGGCCGGAATGCAGATCGGTGGCTCCGTTCAGCGATGAATGAGGTCATTTTCCCTCGTGGTGCTTCCCTCATCCGACTGGCGGCGCGTTCGGAGGCGAGGTGTGGGGAGGGAGTTAGGGGAGTCTTAAAAACCTTTGAAAGCAGCTTTTACGGGCTATGTTTAGAAGCCCTGTTTCTCGGCCTTTTGCGTTTTGTGCGACACAGACTGGATGAATATTGCATGGGCAAGCAGACACAGTGGCTAATTCGCTGGGAGTGGGATGCTAACTCCTTAAGATGTCTCAAATTTGTTCTTGTCTGAGGCCACAGCCCTTTGTGGGTGCGTTCGCGTCTGACACGAGGAGAAAGAATGAGAGAGATTATGGTAATGTGGTGAATCGGCGGCTTTAGGTATTGGAAGCGGGTGTCTCGCTCCCGTCTGAGCGTGCGACAGGATTGCGGCTAGAATAGCGTACGTACGATTTCCGCCGTCACGTCGGTATGGATTTCTGCTTTTCGAGATGTGTGATCAATATTCTAGTATCAATAATCTAGTAGAAAGCCTTCTTCCCTGGACGGTAGAGACAGTTACTCCAGCAGCAACAGTTACAGCAGCAGCAAAAGCTACTTTTACAATGAGAAAACGATGAGTGAGCGAGTGTCCCAATACTTTTGTCCACATGGTGTATGAGTCTACACTGTATATTTGTATACAAAATATGTGATCAGATCCTTTCAGAACACAAAAAAGGTAATAAAATAAAATCCTCAGTGCTGCCTGTGCAAAAGTTTGGACACCTTGCCGAGTCACCACATCGGTATGGATTTCTAATATTCTAACATTTAAACCTCAGACGTTTAGCCTGGTCTGCTCTTGGCTGTTGAAGCGAGTGGTGAAGAAGATCGCCATCATGGCCAGATCCAGAGAGCTCTCTGAGGGTTGTAGATGCAGAGGAGTTAGAGGGAGGGGGTTAGATCCAGGCATTGCGAATGGTTTGGGTATCGGCTGGTAAGGTTCCACTTCCTCTCCTTAGGTTTGTGCCATCTGGAGTGCCATCTGACGTCCTCTAGGCACCATTAACAGACATCATCGTCCTCAGCTGTTACAGCGATGGTCGACTTTACCAGTTAGCAGCTAAAGCAAAGGTTGCTAAGGTTGGCTCTAATGCTAACTCTCCATTCCACCTTAAATAGTGCCGCCGTTACAGCGCGTACATTTCAACAGAGGAGTGGAACGTCTGCGGTATTTAAGGTGGAGAGGAAAGTTCGGGGAAGAGGAAAACTTTAGCTTAGCGTTAGCACAGAGCTTCGCTGTAAACGCGACGTAGCAGCCACAGCAGACGTTTTTCTGACATTTTTCTCCATGCTTGGTTGTAGTTCTGCAACCAAACTGCTTCCATTTGAGAAGATCTAACGTGGGACCCCTCCCATCTTTACTCTGGAATTTCGTCTGGTTAGAAACCAGACTATGGTGGAAATGCTCTGTTCTACCAGCGGGAGAACCACACTCCTTTCTCCGGTTCTAATCCAGCTCTGAACGATGCAGTCATAAGGAGAACGAGGACGAGGCTAATGCTAATGCTAATGCTCACACACTCAGTGATCAGACTGCAGAGTTGTATCTACAGTAACTGGGTGCTGAGTGGTCAGGTCATTTAAAAAGTTGCTCCAAACAAAGTAGATCAGATTAGAATTCAGTCCGATTTTAAAAACTGCTACAAAAATAGTGACTTTACTGCTGTTTAACGTCGTGGATTCGCACAATTTACATAAATCAGGACTGTATTGTTCATAGAAACGCATTGACGGGATCGGATCGGCGTCCGCCGACAGTCATTATCGGATCGAGGGTAAAAACCTTGATCAGGACACCTGAGCAAAAGCGCGGTGAAGAAGAGTCCATCATTGGTTTGATGGAAGTCCTTCAAAACCTGGCCTTGGTCCAGCAGCGCTTGTAGCCAATGGTCTACGGGTCAGGAGGCTCTGTCCGATCGCACCACCCTCTGGAGAGCCCACCTGTCCTGCTCGGTGCTGTTCCCAGACCAGGCTGCAAGGTTTCCCCATGTCAGGACCTTTTTCGATGGTGCAGGTGTAGAAGTTGTGCAGCACCTTGGAGAGCAGCCCTACATGGAGAGTAGTTGCTGGATGGCCAGCCCTTACTGTAAACCTCCACATCTTGTCACTAGCATTCATGGCTGATTTTATTAAGTTGGAATTAGATAAGCAATATCAAGTTAGAGGCCTGCGGACCACCGGCTGTCGTTCAGAAGCCCTGTTTTTTTTTTTGCTTTTTTTTTAATTGCAGCTCCCAACCTCCTCGCAGAGGTTCCTTCTGCGCTCGGTTATGACTCTGTGCATTCATCATTATCCTTTTGACGATGGCTGGAAGCTTTTCCTTTTGTTGCTTCAACTTTTGCCGCTTTGCCAAGCAGTAGTTTTTGGAGAACGACCATATTTGGGCATAATGATCCAGCAGTCCTACAGTGATCAAAGACTGCGTTTAGCGTGGGATTAAATGCTGAAGTGTGTTGCCGTTGTTATAGATAGGTCGGGCTATCTTGTTATGTGGGACTCGCTGCTTCTTATGACTCACGGCCAGGTTCTGTGCCTAGCAAGGGCGAAACACTCATAAACTCGCAGCGCATTGCTCACTGTTTGTTACCTAACAGCCCAGTTCTATTAATCATCTGAGCGATCATTATAATTATAGAAACGTCACCGCTCGGCAGGGATGAATGGAAAGCATGCAAAGCATATTTGAAAGTAATTGCAGTAATAATAATAATAACAATCATCATTTGCACTGTCGCCGTCGTAGTCTATTTCATAAGAAACACCTCTGGTTTCAAGTCAGGGGCCACTTTACGGGCCCACCTTCGTCCACGTCTCAGTTTCTGACCACAGGAACAGATGCGGGTGGTGGTGGTGGTGGATCATCTGCAACACACAGTAGTGGAACTGACAAAGTTGAGAGTGGGCCCACCACCTAAAAATAGAAAAGCTGGCTAGCTACTAACAAAGTAGCCCGAATATAGAGGCATGCAACGGTTTGGGCACTCCTGGTCAAACGTAGAAGCTTGGTGCTCATTAGTTGGTTGAGGTGAATTGCAGAGGAGGGGCCAACAGCCTCAATTCGGCCTCAATTCGGCATGGGTCGTCTTCCACGTTTCTAAATTCAGCCAATTCACTCCACTGCTGCTGGGCTCTCTCATCACTGTAGCTTCCTGTAGCTGCTGCCCAGGTCATCAGATTCAAACCCCTGACTCTGGTCTACAAAGACAAGACTGGACCAGCCAGCCCCTCTGTACTTGATGGCGATGGTCAAAAGCCTGATCTGCACCAAGAGCCCTTCCAGCTTCAAGTACGGCTCGGCTCGACCCGCCATCCTTTAAGATCCAGGGAAGACGAGCGTCCAGACCAAAGTGGTGGAACGAGCTTCCCCTGGGAGTCCAACACTCGCTGTCTTCAAACCCAGACTGAAGACCCTCCTCTTCCGTATTCAGTATTATGGTCTCCTAATTGACTTGTGTTTAGTAGAGTCTAAGATTAGAGGATCTTTGAATTTTTAGTCTATTCAAACTAGCTGAAGTTTTTCTTGGGTAAACAGTGAAGCACTTTGGAAGTCGCTCTGGAGAAGAGTGTCTGCTAAATGCTTTAACAGCTCAGCAAGTGGGAGACCACCTGATTTCCCAAAGGTATGAAGTTGGAGATGAAACCTTTCTTTAATATGTAAAGAAAACATGGTGGCGTTTACATATTTTCAAGTTTCAGGGACAAGACCACAGTGCAAATTTCAGGGCAAATCTTTGGCAAGTATCCCAGCTCACTTTTTTTTGTAGCCGCCAAATTCCGTCCGTTCTTCCTGTAGCATCCACTGCACCTTTGAGGTCTATCCACAGATTTCCTACGATGCTCAGGCCAAGAGACTGTGAGGGTCATGGCGAAACTTTGGCGAAACAGTCTGCACACACCTCCTGATGTAGTCCATGGTGGATTTTAAGATGTGTTTAGGATCATTATCCTTCTGTTGAAGCATATCTTCTTTTGCCTCCAGAATTTCCTGAAATTTGATCACCCCATTCTTTATTTCCTTTGTGCCACTGGCTGCAACACAAACCCATAATAAGAGTATGCTTAACAGTTGGAGAGGGGATCTTTTCATGGAATTCTGCACCTTATATCTCCAGATATAGCTATGCTCATGGCAGCCAAAAGGTTCTCCCATAACTTCATTGGTCTTGGTCTTCCAGACCTCCACCTGACCGCCACAGTTTTGCTCTTGCTGTCTTCTTACTGCCTTCTACTGCTTTGTGGGTTTTAAGTAATTGTCGTTTTTCATTTGTCAGAGCTGCTAGGTAGCTGCTTAGATGAGCCCATGGCTGCTGAATGTTGGGAGAAGGTTTGAAGAGGCAGAGTATTTATAAGGCTTTGAAATTTGCATCACCTGTACTTTTCTACCGATGTCTGTGAACAAGCCACAGCCCTAACAAGCTAATGAAAGTCTGAGACCCTGGTGCTCCTTTTCTTTTGTCAATTAGAAATTGACCAACAGTGCCTGGCCCTCCTGGACTGGATTTGAAGAACCCTGGTTTAGATCCTTGATAAGATCCTTGAAGATGTGCTTGGATGAAACTTCTAAAAAACATTTCTTAATGGTTCCTCAAAGTTTAGATAATTGTGTGAAAATGTAAGAAGTGAAAGTAAAAAGTCAAAAAAAATTAAAAATAAATAAAAACTTGGCACCTGGCAATGATAATAAGAGGGGCGGAGCTAGATCTAAATCCCCCACTGACAATACTGATCAACTACATGTGTCATTATAAAAAAGACCATCATTTTAAATAAAACATTTTGCAGCTTTGCAAACCTGACCCTAAAATTGTGAGGTCAAGGTAAGGGTTAGGGTTTACATTCAACAGAGAATCATTTACAATCATTGTAGAGTTCAGTAGCACTTAAGAGACATTTAGTTAAATATTAAGTGAATGTCAGGTCAGCATTTACGAGGAATTACGCATTTTATTAGTACTGCACAAAGCTGAAGGTGCACTATTTGGTAGATTTCCCCACTTCATCCCTACTTCGGCCTTCCAGGAAGACCTGAGGTCAACCTACTGTGAATGTAAGACTTCCTTAAAGCACCGAAACGACTGATCAGCTGACCAACAGCCCCAAACATGACCCTAAACACATCCGTGAAGGCGTACGGAGTTCATACACACCAGGCACATGAGCTCATCAAGGATTGCAAAAATATACAATTAAATGCTGCCTGCTAAGGTACCTTCATCTTCCTGCATTGTCAAACAGCTTAGATGTATCCTTCGCTACCTTACGTACCCCAATCATCCCAAGCAGGCTGCAATCTGTCCGAATTTCCTTAAAATGTTAGTTCTGAGGAGAAACGGTCAGTGTAAAAGCCGGATTTGGGCTTTTTATGTCTAATAATTTGAATTAAAAAAATAAAATTGCTTAAAATGTTGAAAATAGTGTCTCATCTTGAACTTTCTACCTTTTTGGAGACTTAACTTCTGGAGATCACTTAACTATTCCCAGTAACAGCCGCTGTACAGAAGCTGTAATAGCGTTTATACATGAAAACAGCTGGAAGTGGAAGAAACGGCACGGTGTGTTCATGTTCATAAAACATACAGCATGCGTGACCCATAAACATCAATGAATAATGTGGTATTAGCATTAGCATTATTCATTTATAGCTGTTGAGATCCACGCGGCTGTGCTCCGCTGTGTCTTTCAGGACGTCAGCGGGACGTCAGAAGCGGACAGTCGAGAGTCGCCCGTGCAAATGTGACTTTGGAGTTCGGGCTCGCAAAAAAAAAAAGCGCGGGGTACTTTGCCGCCTGGCATCTTATCGCACCAGTGAGGAGCCAGGGCCACAGACAGATGTGCCAGGGTCACACTGACCTTGTGCCGGTGGAGACCGTGAGGCGTCCAGGGCTAGAAGAGAGGCCAGATGACTAGCCTTGATTTGGAGGAGACTCTAGCCCCCGAACATTTGCGCTGCTGAAACGGAACTAGCCCCCGATTTTGGGAAAGAAAAGGGAGCAAGTTTCAAACACATGAAGGTCATTTTCTGCTAATGAGTCAAACAGTGCTAATGAGGTGGGCTTCAGTCTGCTTTGGGCTTATGTGACATGCATACTGCAGCAGCAGCACTTATCAAACACTGACCTATTCCTGCTTGGGCTGCAGTATCTAGTATCTGACTGATTTTTGTGGTTAAAACTACACCATGACGAAGGATGTTGATTGGAAGTAGGGACGAACTGCATGGCATGTAAGTGTGGAATTTACAATATGTCAGAATCTTTAAAGTTAGTAACCCCTCCTCTGGCGAGCATCCCAGCTCGTAAACACTTTTTGTAGCCGCCAAGTTCTCATTTGCAGGCTTTTCGTCCATTCTTTCTTTGCGAAAGGAAACCCTTTTCTTAATGGTTTCTCAAAGTTCAGATAATTGTGTGAAAATGTAAGCAGTAGATAAGGAAATAAAAATAAAAATAAATTACAACCAAAACCAAAATTTCTACTTAAGTAAAGTAACGAAGTTTTTGTACTTCATTACCCTAAAATAGTAAAGTCAGCATTGAGTTCTGGACACAGTCAGAGTCTAAGGCAGAACAAGAGACACCTGGCAATGATAATAAGAGGGGCGGAGCTAGATCTAAATCCCCCCACTGACAATACTGATCAACTACATGTGTCATTATAAAAAAATAAAACATTTTGCAGCTTTGCAAACCTGACCCTAAAATGGTGAGGTCAAGGTGAGGGTTAGGGTTAGGCGTAGGGTTAAGTGAATGTCAGGTGAGCATCTATGAGGAATCTCAAATTTGCAGGCTTTTCGTCCATTCTTCCTTTGCAAAAGGCTCCTATCCCTGTAGGAGCATTGGGCCGTCTTGCTGCACTGCTCTTTTAAGGTCCGTCTACGGACCAGATTTTTGTTGTGGATTTTGTGGTGTGTTAAGGATCATTATCCTGCTGTAGAAGCTCATCCCATCCATGTTTGCCTCCAGAGTTTGCTGGTATTTCATTTGATCCGTTATTCCCTTTGCAACACTTTTTGTAGCTATAAAATTTACAAAACTGCAAAACATTTTATTTAAAATGATGGTCTTTTTATAATGACCCATGTATTTGATCAGTATTGTCAGTGGCGGGTTTTGATATGGACAAAATGAACTGTTGGATCTACTGTCCTTATCAATATCTAGCTCCACCCCTCTTATTATCATTGCCAGGTGTCTCTTGTTCTGCCTCAGACTCTGGCTGTGTCCAGAATGGAAGGCGGCTGCCTCAATGCTGTGCTGCCTATAAAGTCAGTCTCGTACGTCTGTACCTTAGAAGGCAAGATTGTGACGAATGTACCTACAACCGAATTCTACAACTTCTGTCAATGGCAGTAAGCCATGACATTGCCAGGAGGTGGACAACTGCTGTCAGCTGGTGACGTAAGTAGTTCAAATGACCCTCACCTTGACCTTACCCTTTTAGGGTTAGGTTTAGGCAGAGGTGTCAAGTAAAAAACTTTTGGTTTTCTAAACTTTCCTGAAGTTTTTATTTATTTTAAATTATTTTTTGACTTTTTACTTCTACTCTATTATCTGAACTTTGAGGAGCCATTAGGAAATGTTTTTCAGAAGTAAAGGGTTCCTTGAAGGTTCCATCCAAGTACATCTTCAAAGATCTTATCAAGGATGTAAACCAGGGTTCTTCAAATCCAGTCCAGGAGGGCCAGTCACTGTTGGCCAATTTCAATTTGTCTGTGAATTCCAAGGTGTAGTGGGTTTACTTTAGCAGAGAAATCAGCGAACCATGCTGGACACTGGCCCTCCAGGCCAACCCTGATCTAAACCCCAGTCTAAACAGAGCAGACTGGGTGATGCAGTTTTGAAATCGTAACTATTTACTAAGTATTTTGTAGGAATTGCGTATAAGCAGAACATCTCAGAACTGTCTGAGCTTTCTGGAAACTTATGTTCACTCACCCCTTGAAGGGCTCATCTACTAAACCTACTGGAGCTAATACAGTAATGGAACGGCCCTTTAAGATGGCATCTGGAATTTCCCCCGAAGGGAAATGTCGAGCGCAGAGTGCTTCGGCAGCCAGAGCTCGTATTAAAACGGGTGAAAGATTTACACAAATTTGCCCTAAATGCAGTCAGTCAGCCAAGGCAGGTTTGGTGTCTGCACTGGGTAATAAGTAATGCAAACTTGCATCGCACCAATTAGCAATCGCGCAAACGGCGTCCTTACTCGCATACATCGTAGAATGAACTTTGTTCGTTAGCAGGGATGATTTAGCCTTGCAGTTTGCTCTGTGCTAATTGGTGGGATACATCATCCATTAGCGAACAGTATCTGCAGTGCAAAAACAAGAATGCAAACTTGGTGGATTAGGAACATTTTCTAGCATTTGAAGCACTTTTTGGCTTTGTTCTTCTGCTGAAGCATTGCTTTAAATCATACCAGGCGCAGCGCTGCGGTGGGCCACAACCAAGACCAATAGATTACTGTCAGCTAGCTTGCTCGCCGACAGCTACACCAATGCTGGAAGCAGTGTTGACAAGTACAAGTAGTAAGACCTGTACCACAATGCAGGCTGAAACAGGGCTCCTCAGTTTTGGCCCTGCAGATCTACTGCCTTGGAGAGTTCCCATCCAACAGACCTGGATGTAATATTCAGGCGCCCCTGAAGACCTTCATTAGCCGGATCAGATGATAGATTAGGGTTGGATCTCTAGGAAATGTTTAAAGCCCACGCTTTCAGAACTTCTCTGAACTATAAATTATTGATATTAAAATTACACCCTGCTTTTGTGGCCGGCAATAACCGCAATTTAGCTATATATTATGCAGTGCTAGCCTTAAGGAGAAATAACACATACGGCTTTATTAGCAGTACAGAAGCTAATTAGTTACGCCGCAAATTATTACGTGGCGTTTTAACGAAAGAAAAGTAACCTGGCTGCCTCGAGCTTTCGGTTTTTAACTTCAAGCACAAACTTAACAGGCCATAATATTGGTTATTGTCCTGTTAATAAAACCCGGGAGGTCCAGCGGACTAAGGCACTCAGAGGGTCGCTGGTTCGTATCCCGATCACGCTGATCAAGGCCTCGAGAGAGCGCAGTTGGCACTGCTCTGTCTAGGGTGGGTTGATGCCGCCCCCCCCACATCTGCTAGCCGTATGCTAGCAGTATATTACTATAATAATTTATAGTTCAGAGAGGTTCTGAAAGCGTGGGCTCTAAACATTTCCTAGAGATCTACCACCCCTGTGTAGTAGAGCTCCAACCCTAATCTATCACCTGATCCAGCTAATGAAGGTCTTCAGGGGCATCTGAATATTACATCCAGGTCTGCTGGATCCCGATCACGCTGCTAGCCATCGGCAGCCAGGGCCTCGAGAGCGTGATTGGCACTGCTCTCTCTTGGATGGGTTTGATGCCGCCCACCCCCCCACATCTGCTAGCCGTCTGCTAGGCGTTTCCCCCAGGTTGGCTGCCTGATGACGTCGCAGTTCGAAAAAGAGGTGTGGCTGGCAGCGCACCAGTCGGAGGGGGCGTGTGTTGGTCTCGCCCTCGCTAGCTTCACTGGGGGGGTGGATGTATACGGGTTGGGTAATTTCTAATCTAAATTGGGGAGAGAACGGGTAAAAAATCAGATATAAATAAATAAGTACAAATAAAAGCTAATATATAAAGTTCAGTGGAGCGAAAACAGGCTTCATTTGAAGTCCAAACACATCTTTTTTTGGCAGTTAAGTCCAATGAATGATGAATGATGCAGGTGCACAAAGGATATAGTAAATTACAGGCTTACAGCACTGAGAACATTGCCGGAACGTCAGCTGAAACAGAACAAACAGAATGAACAAACACTCGACCCAGAGCAGACCTCTCCAGATCTGAGCGCCCATTCCCTCCGTCTCGGTCAGCCTCCGAACTTCTTCAGTTTTTATCTCTGAGCAGACTGACATTGCCCTAACAGCACTTACCTGCCACCGGCCAATCAAAAGTGAAACATGAAACGCCGGCATCAGTAGCCGGTCTGACCCTGATAACAACTGTCCAGTTGCAGTGGGGCCAGAGTGAGCCTCTCCAGACACAAAGGGTAATGATCTTACAGAGCCAGAATTCACACAGCAGTTTCAGCCTGAATCTGATAGCCGTGAGTGAAGCTGGTCCTGCCGGGGCTCTAAGAACCTCATACCTACCTACTTGCACATACTAGCGCGCACCCTCATCCTGCCTTAGTTTAAAGTAAATGTTAAACCGCCAGTCTGACCATTACAGGTGTTAAACTGCTCTGAATCAGGGGAGAGAGAGGCGCCGGCGTTGGCATTAGCTTTGTTAGCAGGATAACAGTCCGATCCCCACACGACTAATTCAGTCTGACTGACAGAACCCCCACTTCTAAACGTCTAGACGAGTCTGAGATCAGATCGAGCGTCTGCAGTTGGCTGAATTTAAAGTTTTTCATCGTGGTTTTGGATCTGTAGCCACTCGCTAAGCTACGCTTTGCTTAACTAGCTCAGCTGCTACAGTTCCACCGAGTATCAGACAGCCCAGAGCGGCTGCTGTCGACTAATTACTGAAGTGCTGACGAAGTGTTGACCATAAAAACTCGTAAAACTAACAGCGACTGGTGCTGGGAGGAACAGGAAGGAGACATGAGGGACCGGTTCTGCTGTGTTTTAGGACTTGTAGCCGGCTAGCTAGGCTTAGATAAGTTAGCTAGCAGGCCGTGTTCCAGCTAACTGAGGCTCAAATCACATCCGTTCAGAGGATAAAGCCTCGTAAAGCCTCGTACCTGTTTTCTGAGCATGAGCTCCCACAGCGCCCCCTTCCTGCAGCTCTCTTAAATGCACACGGGGGAATTAGCTTATTTGGCCGTACTGCGATATACGGTATTACCGTTATACTAATACCGTTGTTCCCTCCCCCCCCCCCACACACACACTTCCAAGGTCCTACAACTTAACGAGGCCTACTCTAAACACCCCTGCCAGTTACGACAACCTAACTGCGGTGGGTACCTGTGTGTCCCCAAGTGTCCTCTCTTGTGAACATTATCAGAGTGTGGCTTAAGGAGAGAGCCAGAGGGTAACACAGCCATTGGCGCAAACCTGAACCACTGGCGTCCATCTGCTCCATGCACCGTCCACAAACCTGAGCAGTTACACTATCGGCACACACCGCAGTTTCTTATGTATCATTTATGATCAAATAATAAGAGCCATAAATAATATTGTACACAACACTCAATTACATATCCTCCTCGCTCACGCTAACGCTAACCGAATTCATCCAGTACATCGAGATATCTTACAGGAAAGGGCTCGAGAAAGCAGGAGGCGGAGGATACTCGGCCGCTCGCTGATGCCGTAGGTCAGAAATCATCATTGTGGCGGACTGACCAGACAGATGCTGGCTCAGACTCGAGAAAGGTACAGAGAGAGGTTCCTTTCATTTCTTTTTTTTTCATCTGTCCACCCGAACAGCATGTCCGGTTAACATCTCAAGGTACACAGGGGAGGGAGGGAGGATGGGAGGGAGGCAGAAGAGAAAGAGAGAGAGAGAGAAAGAAAGGTGGTTGAGAGATAGAGCGAGCTCACATATGACTCTCCACAGACTGCCTCAGGCAGGAATCTGGTGTTTATTGGAGAGTGAACATTTCAGCAACTAGCTTCAAAAGCTAAAACACTCTTTTAAAGAGGGGGTGGGTGTGTGTGTGGGGGGGGGTCTGTCAGTTAACCAATGTGTAGCCAGGATTGTTGAGGAGGAAATCTGCCTCTCGCAGAGATGCAGTCAGTAGTTAAGTCACAGTAAGAAGTGGTACACTGTATATATGTGTGTGTGTGTGTGTGTGTGTGTGTGTATAAATAGTAAACCCCTGTGGCGGTGTGCATCTCAGAAATGCTATCTTCATAAAAGAAGCAGGAAACCTTCAATGAATCTTATCACAAATCGTAACGAAGAAATTAGATTATTCCTTTCGTATATTTACACTGTGTGTCCAAATGTTTGTGGACACCCCTTCTAATGAATACATTCAGCTACAAACGCACACATGACAGCTTGTCTAGTCCCTAGTGTAGAGAAGTAGAGGTGTTGCCAATGGAGTAGATAAGCCTGAACCTATTGGCACCGTGCTGCCTAATGCCAGGCATGGGCTAGAGTGGTATAAAGGCGTTCTTCACAGCGTTGAGCTGCAGAGAACGCTGTGTTCTCTAAAAGGATGGATCCAGTGCTCCATCCAGTGCTCTAGAGGTTCACAGAATAAATGCAATCAAATCCACACTACAGTTCTCCAGAAACCCTGGACCGTAGAGACAGTTACTCCAACAGAAGCAGGACCTAATCTTTTTTTTAATACCCTCGATTTCAGATGAATGAATGAGCAGGCGTCCCAATACTTTATTGTTTTTATTGTTTTGGTTTTAGGCATCTTAGCACAGTGTTTAAAACCAGTAAAACATTAAAAAAACCAGTGAACAGGATGGAGAATTTCTCATGTTGAAGAACGTAGTTGAGATCTCATAAGCTAGTCTGAAGCGAACAAAGCTTGGTTCCAGCTTGGGTTCTCCTGGACGCCCAGGAGCAGCTCACCTGATTTAACATTGGCCATGAATGCTGTAATGCAGTGGTTCCGAACCCTGGTCCTGGAGGACCCTTTGCTCTGAACATCTTAGTCTGTTTGCCCCACTACCTTATTGTTAGAGCAATAAACCAGGGGGGCAGGGGGTCTTCCAGGACCAAGGTTAAAGGTGACGTTGGTGTTAAAATCAGGAAAAAATGGGCAAGCACAAGAATCGGAGCCACTTTGACCAGAACCCAGCTGTGATGTTCCAGATAGACGACTGGGTCAGAACCTCTCCAAAACATCAGGCAGGTCTTGTGGGGTTTTCCCGGTATGCAGTGGTCAGCACCTACCAAGAAGTCCCCCTCCAGTGGGGGTCATCAGTGACGCGATCCATGGAGGCCCCACCTCACAGCTTACAGATACCACAGGACCCCTTCAGAGATCTCACGGAGTCACATGCCTCGAATGGTCAGATCTGCACTCGGCTTTAGGTGGTACTAATGTTATGGCTGATCGGTGTGTACGTAGAAGCTGCGTGAGAGCAAAAAGACTCGTTATGCAGTCGTCCATTTTGAATTCTGTTTGATTCGATCATGTTAGCCGTCCATGAAATAAAGAGTGGAGAGAAGTGGATTGTGTGTGTGTGTGTGTGTGTGTGTGTGTGTGCGGGAGAGAGGTGAGGCGCCCTCTTATGCAAGTTGTAGTCCAAGTGAGTGTGGGAAGCGTACAGTACACACATCGACACACTTACAAAAGGATCAGGGAGAAGAGAGAGAGCGCGCGAGAGAGAGAGCGAGAGCTGTTCCATTTCAGAGGAACACGATTCATATTGTGAATGTGTAAAAGCGCGCGAGAGAGAGAGAGAGAGAGAGAAAGAGAGAGAGAGATGGGAAGAGAGAGGTGCCATTTTGCCACCAGCCCAGTTCCAGAGTGGTGAAAATCCGCTAGTTTGTCCATGTGGCGAGGCTCAAAACAAGGCCGCAGAGGAACAGCGAGCAAAACAGTTCAGATGGCTGAGATGTGCACGTAAGTGCTCCGGCTTAATTGGAGGCGATTTGCTGTTTACCTCCGGGCCCGTGTCTTGCTGACGCCGTGGAAGGCAGGATTAATTACGAACAGAGACGCGTTTCATCGGGACTCCATTAACAGAATTGCGCCAGTCCCCAAAGGCACACCCAGGCAAAGCCTTGGCGAACTCTGCTGCTGAGAGTCAGCTTCGAAGCCCAGCCGGTGCCATGCCATGCGTCTGCCAGGGCTTTCTGACGTCCGACCGTGGTTTGCTGAAAGATGCATTACAGTTTTACAGGAGATTAAGAGGTCGAGGTCGATGGATTAGTTTTAGAGTAGAGATTTGTAATCGGAACAGTTTTGTTTTCTAAGTAACTGCAAGGGTTGTTAGTAATGCAACTCATGCAAATGTGCTCTGTAGAGGAGCTAACGTGCTAACAGAGCTAATCCAGTAATCAGTACAGTGTGGGGTACCGACATGTCAATTCGTCCGATAATTAACATCCGATAATAAACATATATCCAACATCAGCTAAAATAGTTAACATCTATTTAACATCAAGTAGAGTAGTTAACATCAATCTAACATTAGCTACAGTAGTTAACATCTAACATCAGCTAGAGTAGTTAACATCTTTCTAACATCAGCTACCGTAATTAACATATATCCAACATCGGCTAGAGTAGTTAACATCTATCTAACATTATCTACAGTAGTTAACATCTATTTAACATTAGCTACAGTAGTTAACATCTATCTAACATCAGGGAGAGTAGTTAACATCTAAAATCAACTACCATAGTTAACATCTATCTCACATCACCTAGTTAACTTATATCTAACATCAGCTAGAGTAGTTAACATCTAACATCAGCTAGAGTAGTTAACATCTAACATCAGCTAGAGTAGTTAACATCTACCCACCATCAGCTAGTTAACATCTATCTAACATCAGCTACAGTAGTGAATATCTATCCAACATCAGCTACAGTGGTTAACATCTATCCACATCAGCTACCGTAATTAACATGTATCCAACATCAGCTAGAGTAGTTAACATCTATCTAACATCAGCTACAGTAGTTAACATCTATTTAACATTAGCTAGAGTATTTAACATCTATCTAACATCAGCTAGAGTAGTTAACATCTATCTAACATCAGCTAGTTAACATATATCTAACATCAGCTAGAGTAGTTAACATCTATCTAACATCAGCTACAGTAGTTAACATCTATCTAACATCAGCTACAGTAGTTAACATCTATCTAACATTAGCTACAGTAGTGAACATCTATCTAACATTAGCTACAGTAGTGAACATCTATCTAACATCAGCTACAGTAGTGAATATCTATCTAACATCAGCTAGAGTAGTTAACATCTATCTAACATCAACTAGAGTAGTTAACATCTATCTAACATCAGCTAGTTAACATCTATCTAACATCAGCTAGTTAACATATATCTAACATCAGCTAGAGTAGTTAACATCTTTCTAACATCAGCTATCGCAATTAACATATATTCAACATCGGCTAGAGTAGTTAACATCTATCTAACATTAGCTACAGTAGTTAACATCTATCTAACATTAGCTACAGTAGTTAACATCTATGTAACATCAGTTAGAGTAGTTAACATCTGTTTAACATCAGCTAGAGTAGCTAACATCTGTACGACATGTTTACAGCGTGCTTCTGTCGCCTAAATTATCAGCATAAACACAAGTAATGCTGGACTGATGTGTTTATGCAGAAGAAGGAAAGCATGATGAGGTTTCTTCCAGCAGAGCAGTCGTCTAAAGTAGTGATACAAGCGTATGAGGACCTGCAGTCAGAACGAACGCTGTCAGGTTTCATATTCCAGTAGCAGCTCTTTACAAACACAGATCAGATGTGTTAAGTCATTACTTCCTGCCTGCGTACGAGAACAGAACTGTCTGCGTCCACCCGAGCAACAAAAGCGACCCATTCGACTCTTTTCAGCGGCAGCAGTGTCATACACTGTATAATCCTCATTACAATAAAATCCCAGTGTGGAATCACCCGTTAATTCACTCTACTATACTGCAGTAGGTGGCTCCAATGCTGTGGTAGGTGGCTCCAGCGCTGTGGTAGGTGGCTCCAGTGCTGTGGTAGGTGGCTCCAGTGCTGTGGTAGGTGGCTCCAATGCTGTGGTAGGTGGCTCCAGCGCTGTGGTAGGTGGCTCCAGTGCTGTGGTAGGTGGCTCCAGTGCTGTGGTAGGTGGCTCCAATGCTGTGGTAGGTGGCTCCAGTGCTGTGGTAGGTGGCTCCAGTGCTGTGGTAGGTGGCTCCAATGCTGTGGTAGGTGGCTCCAATGCTGTGGTAGGTGGCTCCAGCGCTGTGGTAGGCGGCTCCAGCGCTGTGGTAGGTGGCTCCAATGCTGTGGTAGGTGGCTCCAGCGCTGTGGTAGGTGGCTCCAGCGCTGTGGTAGGCGGCTCCAGCGCTGTGGTAGGTGGCTCCAGCGCTGTGGTAGGCGGCTCCAGCGCTGTGGTAGGTGGCTCCAGCGCTGTGGTAGGTGGCTCCAGTGCTGAGGTAGGTGGCTCTAGTGCTGTGGTAGGCAGCTCTAGTGCTGTGGTAGGCAGCTCTAGTGCTGTGGTAGGTGACTCCAGTGCTGAAGTAGGTGGCTCCAGTGCTGAGGTAGGTGGCTCCAGCGCTGTGGTAGGTGGCTCCAGTGCTGAAGTAGGTGGCTCCAGTGCTGAGGTAGGTGGCTCTAGTGCTGTGGTAGGCAGCTCCAGCGCTGTGGTAGGTGGCTCCAGCGCTGTGGTAGGCAGCTCCAGCGCTGTGGTAGGTGGCTCCAGCGCTGTGGTAGGTGGCTCCAGTGCTGAGGTAGGTGGCTCCAGTGCTGTGGTAGGCAGCTCTAGTGCTGTGGTAGGTGGCTCCAGTGCTATTGTAGGTGACTCCAGTGCTGAGGTAAGTGGCTCCAATGCTGTGTTAGGCGGCTCTAGTGCTGTTTGGGCCCCTCAGGTCAAATAAACCATTACTGTAAATAGTGAATACTGTTGTATTCGCTACCTGTATAGCAGCTATTGTAGATTCTCGTGGAGCTAGAAGCTTTTTGCAGGGAAGAATGGACCCAACGGAGCTTAAAATATTAAAGGATATATATATATATATATATATATATATATATATATATATATATATATATATATATATATATATACATACCAGGTCACCTTTTACTGGCTCAGCTTGCCCCAGGCTGCCCAGTACGCCACTGCATAGCCTAAATGCCCTGGCCAGTGTTCAGAAGCTCCTGAAGAACTTGATTAGCAGCTGAGCACTGCATGGCAGCGTATCTCGAGGACCAGAGCGGGGCCCCGGTTTAGAGGGAAGAAAGCATATTAGAGCATGAACTATAATCTCCGATTTGAGAGACTTTCTCTGTTACCCAGTGCGACAACTGCATTTGAGGAGCCGATAGACCAAGCCAGCACAAAACTGTGGACCAAAAAAACAAGGCTTTCCAACCACTTCCTTATGAACCTCCTCGCAAGCTTCCTGGCCAATACCATCGCCGCCAACCCACGGTAACGCGGTAGGTTAGTCTCGCTACGCCCAGCGGGTCACAGCATGGCATTTCAAACGAATGTGCTGAGGTAGGTGGCTCTAGTGCTGAGGTAGGTGGCTCCAGTGCTGAGGTAGGTGGCTCCAGTGCTGAGGTAGGTGGCTACAGTGCTGAGGTAGGTGGCTCCAGTGCTGAGGTAGGTGGCTCCAGTGATGAGGTAGGTGTCTCCAATGCTGGGGTAGGTGGCTCTAGTGCTGTTGTAGGTGGTTCCAGTGCTGAGGTAGGTGGCTCTAGTGCTGAAGTAGGTGGTTCTAGTGCTGTGATAGGCAGCTCTATTTCTGTGGTAGGTGGCTCTAGTACTGTTGTATGTGGTTCCAGTGCTGTGGTAGGTGGCTCCAATGCTGAGGTAGGTGGCTCCAGTGCTGAGGTAGGTGGCTTCAGTGCTGAGGTAGGTGGCTCCAGTGCTGAGGTAGGTGGTTCCAGTGCTGAGGTAGGTGGTTCCAGTGCTGAGGTAGGTGGTTCCAGTGCTGAGGTAGGTGGCTCCAGTGATGAGGTAGGTGTCTCCAATGCTGGGGTAGGTGGCTCCAGTGCTGTTGTAGGTGGTTCCAGTGCTGAGGTAGGTGGCTCTAGTGCTGAAGTAGGTGGTTACAGTGCTGTGATAGGCAGCTCTATTTCTGTGGTAGGTGGCTCTAGTGCTGTTGTATGTGGTTCCAGTGCTGTGGTAGGTGGCTCTAGTGCTGTTGTATGTGGTTCCAGTGCTGTGGTAGGTGGCTCCAATGCTGGGGTAGGTGGCTCTAGTGCTGAGGTAGGTGGCTCCAGTGCTGGGGTAGGTGGCTCCAATGCTGGGGTAGATGCCTACAACGATAACTTTGTTGCCATTCAAGAATTTATGGACCTGACTGTACACATTTTAAAACTAATATGATATCAGTTGAACATGTAGTGGCTTAGAACAGTTTGGGCCCCTCAGTTCAAATAAACCATTACTGTGAATAGTGAAGAACGTAGAAGATGGACTAATCTCCCAAAGTCATAAAGCTTATTATTTTTGGGAAAGGAGCACTCGCGGGTCACAGCGTGGCATTTGATTGGAACATATCGATCGGAAATATGAATATGTGTGTATGTATGTACCGGGCCGTGAATGCGTATGACTCACCCGGGTATAAATAGCACCCTCTCAGTCTCCTCTCGCAGTCACAATTGGGCTGAGAAGATCTCCAACCAGCATGTACACTCCGAGACGAGGGAAAAGGAGCGCGCGAGAGAGAGAGACATGCTCTCGCCTATCTCCTCAAACCTCTCCACACAAAAAAGATTACACAAATTTGCTGCATAAATTATACAGCCCTGTTCTGTTGCCCCACCACTGTAAAGGATTGGATCCCGTCAGCACTTTTTTTCCCCCCTTTCCACCCAGTGGTTAGTCACACTGCTGCTGCACTGTAGTCTAATCAAATGTTTCTCCACAAGAGTTGCTCCCCAATCACCAGCTCGTGTCCACCCAGACGTCCGTATGCGGGATGCACGAGCTCCTTCTCCAGCCGAACTGATTAAGTAACTCCTTGAGGCACTTACATAAGAATAATAATAATATCAAATGAAAAAGAGACTCGCCCGCCATTAACCAGCCTAACAGCCGAGCGCGGGGCCGTCTCCCTTCAAGGACGGCCGGGTCTGCAATATTACACAGTACATTAGCGACCCGAGTCCCGGTCCATTTGATGCATTTGATGTGGGTTTTTAGGCCAGAGGAGGACTTAGGAGGCAGCAGCCATTTAAAGGCAGCCGAATTACAGTAATGGCCGACCACTGGCATGCTCAATCGCCTGGCTCCTCATGCGTGGGATCAGGACACCTCCTCAACCCACCCACCAACATTTTGCCGCGCTCGCGCCCAGTGCCGGCTCCCAGGGTTGAAATCGGATTGATTAATCAGCTAAGTGTTGTGGCCGGACTCGTTAATAGGCTGATTTCTACTTCTGTGAAGATAAGGTGGCCTGAACAGATTTGTGTGGAAGCTCAGAGCAGAAGATGAGGAGTCTGGGACTAAACTGCAGTGTTGATTAAGACCAGTCTGGGACTAAACTGCAGTGTTGATTAAGACCAGTCTGGGACTAAACTGCAGTGTTGATTAAGACCAGTCTGGGACTAAACTGCAGTGTTATTTAAGACCAGTCTGGGACTAAATTGCAGTGTTAATTAAGACCAGTCTGAGACTAAATTGCAGTGTTGATTAAGACCAGTCTGGGACTAAACTGCAGTGTTGATTAAGACCAGTCTGGGACTAAACTGCAGTGTTGATTAAGACCAGTCTGGGACTAAACTGCAGTGTTATTTAAGACCAGTCTGGGACTAAATTGCAGTGTTGATTAAGACCAGTCTGGGACTAAACTGCAGTGTTATTTAAGACCAGTCTGGGACTAAACTGCAGTGTTGATTAAGACCAGTCTGGGACTAAACTGCAGTGTTATTTAAGACCAGTCTGGGACTAAACTGCAGTGTTATTTAAGACCAGTCTGGGACTAAACTGCAGTGTTATTTAAGACCAGTCTGGGACTAAACTGCAGTGTTATTTAAGACCAGTCTGGGACTAAACTGCAGTGTTATTTAAGACCAGTCTGGGACTAAACTGCAGTGTTATTTAAGACCAGTCTGGGACTAAATTGCAGTGTTGATTAAGACCAGTCTGGGACTAAACTGCAGTGTTGATTAAGACCAGTCTGGGACTAAACTGCAGTGTTATTTAAGACCAGTCTGGGACTAAACTGCAGTGTTATTTAAGACCAGTCTGGGACTAAATTGCAGTGTTGATTAAGACCAGTCTGGGACTAAATTGCAGTGTCAGTGATACTATTGATTAAGCCTAACTGTGGACTAAATTGCAGTGTTATTTAAGCAAATTCTGGGACTAAATTCCAGTGTTAAGCCCGGTCTGAGACTAAATTGCTGTGTTGATTAAGTCCAGTCTGGGACTAAATTGCAGTGTTGATTAAACCCAGTCTGGGACTAAATTGCTGTGTTGATTAAGTCCAGTCTGGGACTAAATTGAATTGTCACTGATGGCATTGATTATCCAAGCCCTGGACTAAATTCCAGTGTCACTTAAGACCAATCTGGTACTAAATTGCAGTGCCACTGATACTATTTATTAGGCCTAGCCCTGGAGTAAATTCCAGTGTCACTTAAGCCCAATCTGAGAGTAATTAGCAGTGCCACTGATGGAGTTAGCTAAACTCATTCTGACACTAAAGCTGCAGGGTTGATTAAGACCAGTCTGGGACTAAATTCACTTAAGCCCAAACTGAGAGTAATTAGCAGTGCCACTGATGGAGTTAGCTAAATTCATTCTGACACTAAAGCTGCAGGGTTGATTAAGACCAGTCTGGGACTAAATTGCAGTTGCACTCCTCTGGCTCCCTCAAGCAGATACCTTACCGGCTCTGGTCGGCCCAGTGTTAGCTTTGAACCTTTTTTGGCCTAGCTTCCCAAAAGGCTTATCCTCAAAAGACTTATCTCGAGTGGGCTGGGTGTGAATAAATATTTCAGGGTGTAAATATAAGAAGTCAGGACTGCGATGTAACAGTTTAAGGGTATTTGGAATCGACCCGTTTTACACCTCTGTTCTGGTTCTGCTGGCTGTTCCTTTGAAGGAGGAACAGCAGTGTTTAAGGGTCACGGTTTTGCCCTTCCATGTACTGAACTCTCCTTAATCAGCATAAAGCCATGGTGCCCAATCCTGGCCCTGGTAGGTCCACCACCCAATCCCAGTCTGAACGCACCTGATCCAGGTAATGAAGACCTTCTAAATAAGCAGCATCTGTGTTTTTTTGGGGACCAGGACTGAGCAGCTCTGCCTTAAACTGTTGAAAGTACTGAAGTAGTAGTAGTACGCAGGAGTAGAAAGACGCACCGCCGCAATTTGCCCACCTCAATTCTCGGAACCGACTGGCCTACATCTGGAAGTGAGAAGCTACAGCTGCACAGGGTTACAGCAGAACAACAGGCGTACATTAGCGCTGCAGCGGGGAGCCGGAGAGACGCGGAAAGACAGAGATCCCAACAAGAGTTTAGAGGAACAAGCAACAACAAACAGATCAGACGTGGAGGAGAGGAGAGAGAGAGGGAATTAGAAAACAAGACAACAGGGAGAAGGGGATAAAAAAGCCGAGGAGAAGAAGAAGGGCACACAAACACAGGGAAAGGGTTTTCAGAAGAGCAGCCCAAGTGGGGTGGCGGAAGGGAGGGAAGGCGTTCAGGGGCCGCTTGGAAGGAAAAGAGGCCTCGCTTCTCTCTTCTCGCTTCCTTTCAGCAGAGAGAGAAATCTCCCCCTTCATCCGAGCCTGAATCGAATAAGTGGCGGCGCAGGATAAACAAAAGAAGCGGCTTTGTATCGGAAACCAATTACCGCCTGACAACAGAGGGAGCTTGACTGTTCCGCTAAGACGAGCTTTCCCAGGCAAGCGTGAGAAAGCGCGAAAGCGAGAGAGTGGGAGAGCGAGGATGCATAGGGCCGAGCGAGGAGCAGCTCACGAATATGAAGGAGGTTAGGGACGGAAACCTCTCTCCGACTCCCGGAGAACGTTATCAGATCGGATCCTGTGTTTTTTTGGTATTTTGTTGTTGCCACGGTATAGCATCAGGACGCGAGCGATGCAAGAGCGAGAGAGCGCCTGCGAGAGAGAGAGAGAGAGAGAGAGAGAGAGAGAGAGAGAGAGAAGAAGGTGATGAATTAAAACGCTCTGGAGCGTCTGCAGCGCTAACCACCCCTCTTATCTCTGTCAAACGGCTCTGTTGCCATGGTGTCACCATGGCGTTGCCACGGCTACCGCAGTGTTAGCACAACCTTAATGGGGTGTTGTCACGGTAACCCCAGCTGTTGCTGCGCCGACCAAGGAGAACTCGCATCTTCAAGGGTACCGGGGGGGGGGTGGGTGTTGGGGAAGGGGCGTCAAATCTCGACAGCACTCGAGTGTCCGCAACGAAGGAGAGCGCAAGAGCGCATCCCTCGTCCGTTTGTCCGTTTGAACTGCGGGGACCATCTTTGGTTGCCGAGCTGTTGAACCAGACACATGAGAGAGAGCGAGAGTGCGAGGGAGGGAGAGAGAGCGAGAGAGATAGTGAAACAGCAAAAGGCACAGTGAGCGAAGGGGAAGCTGTTGGTTTTGAAGGTTTGATTTCATTTAATGAAGTCCCCATGGGTGCAGGCCAAACACTGCACAGCATCATGGGAAAGTTTCTTTCTCTCTCTCTCTCTCTCTGCGCTATCGCTCACTCAGCCCTCTCTGACCCAGAGTGCCCGAGTGATTATACAGCTCGCTAGGTTACACAACCAGTGCAAAAACGTCCGTTTTTTTTTGTCAAAAACGCTCACAGCAGCCCGCCATTCTTTCTGCGGTTTGGCTCGACGTGTGGTGTGTGTGAGTGTGTGTGTGTGTGTGTGTGTACACATACTGGCGCCTTTATTTGAAGCCCCCTGCTTTGTGGATCCACTCTGCAGGTGTACAGTGACAGACTGCGGCCCAAGTGTTGAATGTGCGATGTGGTCCTACTTTACCCACATTTAACCCTCTTACTGGTTTATGCCACTGTCAGCAAAGCAACCATGAGAAGAATGATAAAGAGACTCTTCCTCTTGTTAGAACTCAGAGCTCAGAGCTGGAAAATGCAAAAAAAAGAAAGTTTGCTTTTAAAGGTTACAAAGGCATCAGAGTTACAGACCATCATAGCCCTGCTACTGATGCACAACCTCAGTCAGTCACCTTCTGCTCCATATATTACTGATCAGTTTCTGACCACTGGATCATTATTTGGGACGAAAAGTGGCTAATTTCATTATTGGTAAGTTTTTGACCAGATGATTGCTATTCATTACTTGGGCCAAGATTAGCTCCATTTATTACTGATCAGTTTCTGACCACAGGGTCGCTGTTGAGTAGGTATTATTTGGGCCGAAAAGTGGCTAATTTCATTATTGGTAGGTTTCTGACCACAGGGTCGCTGTTGAGTAGGTATTATTTGGGCCGAAAAGTGGCTAATTTCATTATTGGTAGGTTTCTGACCACAGGATCGCTGTTGAACAGGTATTATTTGGGCCAAGAGTGGCTCCGTTTATTACTGATCAGTTTCTGACCACAGGATCGCTGTTGACCAGGTATTATCTGGGCTGAAAAGTGTCTTATTTCATTATTGTCAACTTTTTGACCACATGATTACTATTCACTACAAGTGTGTCTCCATTCATTACTGATCAGCTTCCGACCATTGGATCGCTGTTGACCAGGTATTATTTGGGCCAGGTGTGGCTCCATTAATTACTGATCAGTTTCTGACCACTGGATCACTGTTGAACAGGTATTATTTGGACCAGGGGTGGCTCCATTAATTACTGATCAGTTTCTGACCACTGGATCACTGTTGAACAGGTATTATTTGGACCAGGGGTGGCTCCATTAATTACTGATCAGTTTCCGACCATTGGATCGCTGTTGAATAGGTATTATTTGGACCAGGTGTGGCTCCATTAATTACTGATCAGTTTCTGACCACTGGATCACTGTTGAACAGGTATTATTTGGACCAGGTGTGGCTCCATTAATTACTGTTCAGTTTCCAACCATTGGATCACTGTTGACGAGATATGATTTGGGCCAAAAGTGGCTCCATTCTTTATTGATCAGTTTCTGACCACAGAGTTGCTGTTGACCAGATATTACTTGGGCCAGGAGTGTCTCTATTTATTACTGATCAGTTTCTGACCACAGAGTTGCTGTTGACCAGATATTACTTGGGCCAGGAGTGTCTCCATTTATTACTGATCAGTTTCTGACCACAGCATTACTGTCAACCGAAAATTATTTGGGCCAAGAGTGACTCCCTTCCTTACTAATTAATATTGGACTTGCAGCTGGAAGGCAATAACATCTCTCAAGAGCTTTGGAGACATGCACTGACATCATCAATCAATGCTATGTTAAGAGTGACTCCACCACCCAAAACATATCCCGACAAGAGCAGCTCCTTGGCAAGAAACTGTACACCAATAGACTGACTACAGCATAACGGTTTACAAGGTGGGGCAGTGGATCCCAATCCCGGTCCTGCAGGAGCCTCTGACCTTCCACTCATTAGCTAATTAGCTGAATCAGGTCTATTGGGAGCATGGTAAACACTGGTAAAACGTGCAGCACCGAGGGTCCTCCAGGACCAGGGTTGGAAACCTTGGAAAAGGGGGCCTTTTCATATGGAGACCGTACAGGAGGTCTCGGTTATTAAACTTCTAAGCTTCCCATAGCCCCAGGCCTTCTCTACCTTCATACCCCTGCAGTTCAGTACATTACCGGCACCTCACGACGGCCCGCTTTGCTGGGAGATGAAATCTGCAGCGTGTTATACAGGCCCGGGTTATTTTAATGACGCATGTCAGCACTTGTTGCTGCGTTCCTGCACGGTTCTGCAGGAAAAGAGACAAAAGCGAATGAGACCATTAATGATGCCATTAATCATCCCTTTGTTTGATGTGGTAATAAATTAGAAGCATCTAATATAGACTGTCAATTCAAACTGGGGCTCTGACAGTGAAGTACATTAGCACTTCTACACACACACCAACACACACACACACACACTCCAACATCAAAAACATCTCAATAAAAGGCACGTGCGCTAATTCTAACATGCTAACAATGTTTGTGTAATTTTCCGGCTCGCTGCTGTGTGTGTGCTCAGGAAAAAAAATGAAAAATACTGCAGCAACCAGCAGAGCAGTAATGGCACGGCAGCGCGACGTGTGCGAGCGAGTGGGTTTCCGAGTGTGTGTTTTAGCAGCAGCAGGGCTTTGTTCTAATGACTGGCCACACACTGTGCCATACGATCACAAGCCGGCGTCATATGACGGCACGATGCTCTTACAGTCACCGCCTTTGATCGCCCACATTGACATTAACATCAGGATCATATTATCCAGGCAAGAGGAGCTCTGAGGTCAGGAACGAACCACCGGGAAAAGGGCAAGGCAGTCTTCCCATCTGCTCGGGGGGCGTGGCTGAATGCGAATGGTGGAAAAGACAGATGATAAAAAGCAGGGGGCCAAGAACAGAGCCTTGAGGAACACCCTGTGTAACAATAGAAACAAATTGACCCCTAACTTTTAAGAAGGTCTACCACGTTTAGCATCTAAAGCTAGTGCTGCACATGAGCTATGAGGCTAGTTTTGCTAACAAGTAATTGGGCATCTTTAGCTACCAGGTTAGCACTGTGCAAACCCAACGCCTAAAGCTGCAGCTCGGATGTGCTTGATGCTTCGATTTGCAGCTCAAATGAGCTTGAACATTAACCAGCCCTATGAGGCAAAGTACATAGATCCCCTGGTTCATGTGCCCTATGAGGCGGTAATGGAATGCATTGCTATGGAGTGTCGAGCTACTTTTACTAAACGCTCTTAAAAAATAAATGCTTTTCAGAGCAAAGATATGTGAGAGTGCGTGGAACCTTTTTTTTTAAGGTTCTGTATCAATTACAAGCCTCTGTAAAATGCTATACTATAAAGTTATCACTACAATGTGGCATGGCCCAACTCCTCTACCTCCTCCCTATGTAAACCCTCCGATCTCACCACAGTCTCAGTTTGGAACAACACTGCACCCACCTCCGTCTCCTCCATTCTTCCCTGCAATCCACCTCAACCCTAGGGGAGGTATGAGGGGTAGGCCACAGCTTCATACTCCGCCTCGAAGCCGTCCTGAACTCCTGCCCAGCCAGTATGTTAGAGCTCATATAAGCCAATGTCCCAAAGTCCCAACGCAAACCCTGTCTCCACATTCCACAGTCAGAACCTCGGCCAGTCCGCAGCCTTATGTTTTACCCAGGGTCGTTCGTTGGTGTGTAAAGTCCGGCGAGTTTAGGCTGGCAACGGCGAGAAGGTCTCAAGGAAGTGTGCATCAGCCTTGTGAGCAACTTTGTGCTCGGCGCTGATTCCATTTTTCAGACGCCATACAATGATTATATGTGCTTCGGCAGCTGAATAATGGATTTAAGGGCTAATCCATTTTGGAGTTTACCCAGTGGGAGGGATTCTTCCATCACCTTGAGAAGCTCCTGATAATCTGGATAAAACTGAATTATTTCCACCCCTCATCTTCAGGCCGTAAGCCTGTTATGATAGACCAGGGTTCTGCGTCTGCTGTCCTGGAGGGCAACAATATTTCACAGTTTAGCTCCACCACCCCCACCACCCTGTCCAACACACTCCGCTCAGCTTATCAGTTTCATATCAAGACCTCCATTAAGTCCATCAGCCGTGTAAGAACATCACCCTTGTGGGTTTTTCTTTTTTTATCTAGTATAGCTAATAGAGTTGTCATGGTATCAGACTGGTATTGACGTCCATGTCGATATTAGTTGCCGTCTTCTGAACGGTCATATAGAGTAGAAGAAACTTCTCACCATAGCCAGCCTGAACTCACTGGACTGTACATGCCAACGAATGACCCTGGGTAAAACATAAAACTGTGGACTGGCTGAGGTTGCTGACCTTTTCGAAGTTCTGACTGTGGAAACAGGGTTTACACTGGGACATTGGGCTTCGAGGCTGTGGCCTACCCCTCAGACCCCCCCTGGGGTTGGCAGGGTTGGGTGCAGTGTTGTTCAAAACGAAGACTGTGGTGAGATCGGAGGGAATATTGTATAGGGTGGAGGTAGAGGAGTTGGGCCATGCCACATTGTAATGATTTCCACTATCAGACTGGTACTGGACTTCTACGCCGATATTAAGTGAAGGGTCATCTAGGGTAGGTTCCCCAGACAGGAACATCCCTCTGGGACGGAGGTCTGGCCCCCAGTGTTAATCCAGTGCATTGAACAACAGGAAATAGTCATATATCCACCTAATTTTAATTCTTAAGTCCGGCGCTACAATAGAGCCGTTGCAGTAGATTCATGGGAGGTGGAAATTCAGCTGTAGACGCAGGTGGAAGGTGATGGTGGATCTTCCTGGGTTGTGTTGGGTGTTTGTGACTCTGCCGATGTTCAGGCGAAGTTTTCTCTTCTTCTTTCCAGGTACTGTAACCCCCTCACCACCACTGTTGTCATGGAAAATTAGGTGGATATATGAGGATGTAATATAAGGTAGGTGTGCTAAATGAGGCAGCAGCTGACCGCGTGACCCCGAAGCCATCATCCATAATGGAAAGCAGTGTAGTAATGTGCCCAGGCTGTCCCTTGAACTCATCAGTGCGCTGTAACTTTCTGTCCACAGTCCTGTAAAGTCCGTTCGCGCCAGAAACTTGTCAGGTTGCAAAAATTTCCCAGCGCTTCCCAGCAGAGTGCCCTGAATAATGCACGAGCCCGGCTTTGAATAGAGGCGGAATTTAGTGAGGACTGTCTAGCAGACCTTACTTTATTATTCTGCTGGAGCTGGACACTGGCGTTAATACAAAGTGAATGACCGAAGAACACACACACACAAGTGCACACACACAAACACACACACACACACACTGACATTTTGGCAAGTAGATCGCTAGTCCGAGCCCCAGTTCTTTAATAAAGCATGTTTAGATCAGACCACATTAGTTTAGATCAGGACACACAGCTCTGTTTAATACATGCTCTCTCTCTCTCTCTCTCTCTCTCTCTCTCTCTCTCTCTCACACACACACACACACTTTTTTCAGGCTTTGAACTTAACAAAATCACATTTGACAACATTTCACTAGTGACAGCAAAGCAACTCGGCAAAATGCTGTGTGTGTGTGTGTGTGTGTGTGTGTGTGTGTGTGTGGTGGTAGAGTGTTTTGATTATGTACTTCTCAGGTCATCGGGGTCCTCTATCAAACTTGTGTAAAGGAGGGAGAGAGAGAGATAGAGAGATGGAGAGAGTGATAGATAGAGAGCAAGACAGGAGAGAGAGAGAGAGAGAGAGAGAGAGCAAGACAGGAGATAAATAGAGAGAGTAAGACAGGAGAGAGAGAGAGGGGGAGGAAGAGAGAGAGATAGTAAGCAAGAGAGAGCAAGACAGGAGAAAGAGAGAGAGCACGAGAGAGGGAGAGAGGAAGAGAGAGAGAGAGGAAGAGAAAGGAAGAGATAGAGAGAGAGGAAGAGATAGAGAGAGGAAGAGAGAGAGAGGAAGAGATAGAGATAGAAAGAGTAAGTGAGAGAGAGATAGAGAGAGGAAGAGAGAGAGATAGAGAGAAGAAGAGATAGAGACAGTATAAAAGAGAGAGTGTGTGTGTGGGAATGTCAGTGTACATATGTATTTGTGTATTAGCACGTGTGTGTGTGTGTGTGTGTGTGTGGCTGTGGAGTTGAGCTACTGTAGTGTTTTATTCATGAGTTTCTTCCTGCAGCTATTCTCTCCATCAGCCCAGTTTGATGCTGCTTTCAGAATCACACACAGCGCTCGCACCCTGTCCCCCCGTCCCCCCGTCCTTCCGTCCGGTCGGCATCATCTCACAGAGCTCTCGACTCGGCCCCTCAGTCTTTCAAGGCCTGAGCGCTTCACACACGCGGAGCTCGGCTCCTCGTGAACTGACTATGCTGTAATATCACACAGATAAGGCAACCTCCTGCGTACTCGGGCTGGCCTCCACCTAAACACGGCCTGATCGGCTCTTCTGGTGGTTCCTTTCTTGACCCTCTTGATCCTCCAGATCAGTGCTTCTGCGGGTTTACCCCTCCAGCCCCTCTGGTACGTCTTGTGATCGCAAGACAGCCGTTTAGCTTCCAAAGGCCTTTTCAGAAAAGCTGGCATCGTCCCATGATAATAAAGCTTCTCCGAAACATTGCGCCCACTTAAGGAGCGATTTGGCCTTGTCGCTGCCAGTAGATCTACATTGTAAACCCTGCTCTCGCCGTACTTACAGAGCTTTAGATGTTTAGATGTCTGCCTCGTGTTTGGACCTTGTTCCTCCAGCGATTTTCATTACAGAGAACGTATTTGCCCACTTTGAATGATTTGAAATGGGATTAGCTACGAACAATCATTTGGCTAAGGAGCTGCTGACTGGAATCTACAGCAAACTGCCGCATGGTCCCAGCGTTTATCACGTAGCACGAGGCGTTCAGTGATTATTTAACGGAAAAATGATGTTAGCGTCTCTCGCTTTTTGGTTTTACGAGGTCTCAGTAACGTCGTTCTTCTGCAGAGCTTCACTGTTCACTCAGAAAATACCCTTAGCTAGTTTGTAAAGACTAGGAGTCTGGAGACCACAATACTCCACGTACACTCTTGGATGAGGAGGGTCTTGAGCGACCCAGGAGAAGTTCGTTCCACCACTTCGGTGCAGGACAGATAAAAGTCTGGACGCTCGTCTTCCGTGGATCTTAAAGGATGTTGGGTCGAGCCGAGCCGTACTTGAAGCTGGAAGGGCTCTCGGTGCAGATCAGGCTTTTGACCATCGCCATCAAGTACGGAGGGGCTGGCTGGTCTTGGCAGTCTTGGCTTTGTAGACCAGAGTCAGTGGTCTGAATCTGATGACCTGGGCAGCAGCTACAGAATATATGACTTGCAGTAAACCAGACCAATCTTCCTTAATTAAAATGTATGAATTAAATATTCATATTAATTTTATTTTGGGGTGATACACTAAAGTTTCAATATGTAGAGACGAGAACTCTAGGGATGTTCATTAAAGACACCCAGCTGACACTAATCAGCCTAATTAGGAGGTTGAAGCTTTGGGCACAACAGGGTATCGTATCCAATTACATTTCTTTTATCAAGTAACCACACCCACTCAATCTCAAGAATGGTCATTAACTACGTTAGAGGTAGTAGCCTAAAATATTGAAATGGAGTCTTTTTTGCAAAGAAGCCTAAATCAGTGGCTATATCTAGCGGATTTGGGTGTTAGCATCATCGTCTAGGTAAAAAGGATTCATATAATTTAGTTATAATAAGTTATTTATTTTTCTATGAAGTGTTTTTTGCGAAACAGTGGTGATATAAAACTAAAAATAATCTGTAATAGACTTTGTTTATTTTTTCTAGATCAGTGTAAGGTGTGTGTGAGACAGCTAAACTTAATAATAATTAATAATAATAATAATAATTTTCCTATTTCAAGGATTTTATTAATTTGGAAAAAAATGCTCATATCTCCACTAAAACAACTTTACAAGAGAATGAAAAGAATCTGGAGCATTTATAACAGTCGATCATGAATTTAGACACAGTGGAAAGAACTTTTATAAGAAGATTTACTTTTTTTAATGTGAAAAATGACAAAAATGTAGATAATGTTTTTATGCAACAGTGGTGATATAAAATAAAAAGAATCGAATAGACGTTTAGACTTATTGTGATTTAATAGATCAGTGGAAGATGTGTGTGAGACAGCAAAAAGTTAAGTTATTAATTTTCCTATTTCAAGGATTTTTAGGTTATTTTTTTAAAATATTTGTCCGTTTTGAAAAATGCAGATCCTCATATCTCCACAAAGTCAACTTTACTGGAGCATTTATAACAGTCCACTGCATTTAGACACAGTGGAAAGAACTTTTATAAGAAGATTTACCTTTTTTAACATGAAAAATGACAAATAATTTACATTATTAAATAAAAAAAAATAGAAATATAATATAAAAAATATAAATTAAATATAATATTGTTTTATGCTTATATATTCATACAGTATACAACATGAATCTCTAATGTCTCTGGATTAGTTAACATTAATAACTAGAAATATTTCTAGACTATATTTCTGGACTAGTTAACTGTGTAAATGACTAACTAGACTAATGACTAACTAATCAAACGTATCTTTTCTGATTAGTTGAAGAAAACTTATGTTATTTTTATATTTGTTACTGTTGAATCTTTGATGTTTGATGTTTTCTTTGTAAGCTGTCAGAAAATGAACCAAAACAAGAAAGATCTCCCATTTAAAAAAAGCCAAAACATGCTTCCAAACATGCTCTTTATTGCTCCATGTGGTTCATGTGTCATGTTATACCACAACAGTTAATTCCACTTTTAATGTAAATTAATTTTTATATCACATTTAATCTGCTAATATGAGCATCTCATTGCTAACAGCCTAAAATGAGACCCTTCAAATTGCATGTAACCATTAGCTCACCAGCGTGAGCTCCTATTGTGTTATATCCCTGCCTGTGAATCCGTTAAACCTTCATTGCCATAATTGCAGGGATGCCTGATAACATCGGTGCCAATTGAGAAGAGGCACAATGACTCCAGCACAACATTGGTTGCAGATAATTGCATAAAATGGCCATTCCGGCTGAACACTGGGACCTGACCTATACGATGATGCATTAATTACGTTCTGGGTGAGCGGACATGCTCGCGGCTGTCCACACAGCGGCCTTTCTTTTCCCACTAGTTAAACTTCAGGCGGTATTGAGAGAGGACGCCTCTTAATTGACTGCAAATCCACAGAGCCTGTTTAATTCGATATTTATGATTCAGTGTAATGGTTCTATAATATCGGTAGCCGGAACCATGAGATTCCAGGAGTAGTGGTGAGTTAGTTAGCATTAAGGGTGGAGCACTCATTCCAGTTACTACCAGAGCTACTAGCAGTAACAGTAATAGTAGTTAAATTAGGCCGGACGCAATAGTATGTGATGCTATAATTTTGGGGAAGGTTGAGTTGCTGACCAGAACACACTACCAGACTACGCTCAAAGTCAGGGCCAAAAAAAGCAAACATGTTTGATTTGCACTGGCTGGTCTGAAACATGATTGGGAGGCCACAAATCTGAGTCTGCACACCTCACACACTACTCAATTCTCAGACTGACACGACTGTCCAACCAGGACTGACTCATCCAGACGGAGAAATTGAGCATTGTAATCCTTAACCTAAGTCACAACACTGTTGGACTGGTCAGCTGTGTAACATTACTAACTATAATTACTGCTGGACTAGTCATCTAGTCTAACCACTAATATTGCTGGACTAGTCATCTCTAACATTACTAACTATTAATATTACTGGACTTATCATCCCTGTAACATTAGTAAGTATTAACATTGCTGGACTAATCCTCTCTGTAACATTAGTAAGTATTAACATTGCTGGACTAATCCTCTCTGTAATATTAGTAACTACTAATATTGCTGGACTAGTCATCTCTGTAACATTACTAACCACAAATATTACTGGACTAATCATCCCTGTAACATTACTAACCACAAATATTACTGGACTAATCATCCCTGTAACATTACTAACCACAAATATTACTGGACTAATCATCCCTTTAACATTACTAACTAGTAATATTGCTGGACTTATCATCTCTGTAAAATTACTAACTATTAATATTGCTGGACTAGTCACCTCTGTAACTTCTGTAGCATTTCTAACTATGAATATTATTGGTACATAGCACTTAACCTTGAGTATTAGGTGGTGTAGACGCTGGTGGAAAGCTTTGAATTATAGATATTTTTCATTCTAAAATTCAAATCTAGATCTTCTGAATTATAGATTTTGTGGCACAGGCCAGACGTTGACGGATCAGTGCGCCGTGTCAAAAATGACCATTATGCCTCTTTGTAGTGACAGCAACAATTGTAATATCAGGCCTGATGTGTGTGTGTGTGTGTGTGCTCTGTGGTTTGTGGTGCTTTTTGGGCAAGCTCACAGGGAAGTGGAGTTGAGTGTAAGACTAGTTAGCGAGGCTAGTGACATTGCTGCTTTGTCATGCTATGCTAGCTCCCAACATATTTAACCATGCTCATAATGTCTGTATGATGGGAGGTCCTAAGAGCTCAGAGTGGTGCTGTAATAGTGGCCACCATTGCAACAACAACAAGTCAGCTGTTGAAATTTCCTCCCTCCTAGATCTTCTACCACCAAGTCTCCAACGCTCTGCTGACTCAATAACTGCAGAGCTCCAGACCTCCTCTGGCATTAATTAACATCAGCACAGAAACTGTGCACCAGGAGCTTTAAGGCATGGGTTTCCATGGCCAAGCAGCTGCTTGCAAGCCTTACATCACCAAGCACAATGCCAAGTGTCAGATGGAGTGCTGTAAAGCAGCAGTGGGAATGAGTTCTGTGGAGTCACGGATCACACTGGATGTCTGGATGGACGAGTGAGGTGGTACCTGCCTGACTGCACTGTATCAGCTGTAAAGTTTGGTGGAGGAGGGATCATGCTGTGGGGTTCTGGATAATGTCATGGGTTGGCCTATAGGCCTCTATAGTTCCAGTTCAGGAAAATCTTAATGCTTCAGCAGGCCGAGACTTTTCGGCCATTTGTACGCTTCCAACTTTGTGGAAAGAGTTAAGGTAGACCCTTTAGTTAGGGTAGACCCTTTAATGTTCCAGCATGACTGACTGTTCCCCCAGTGCACAAAGCAAGGCCTGCAAAAACGTGGTTGGGTGGTGACTTTGGCTTGAATAAACGTGACAGGCCCGCACATATCCCTGACCTCAACCCCATCCAACACCTTTGGGAAGAACTACAGCGGAGATTGCCGGCCAGGCCCTCTCGTCCAGCATTAATGCATCTTCCGGCTGAATGGGCAGAATGTCTCGTGTCTTGTAGAAAGCCTTCCCAGAGGAGTTGGAAGCTATTAGAGCTGCAAAAGGGAGACAAACTCCATATTGTATTATATATATATAATTCCTATGGGTTTAGAATGGGATGTCATACAACATTGTGTAGGTGTCCAAATACTTTTGTAAAAATAGTGAATAGTCAATGTACTGAGAAGTCACACCCCGATGTTTATTATAGCGTAATACTATAAAACATAGTGTGCAGTCCAGCTGGTCCAGCTGGTGGCTTTCCTTCTGTGCACTTCAGTAATCACCGGTGTTGACCTTGACTGTGTGTTGGTGTATTTACAAAGCCAGAAGAAGGATAGTCGAGTGTGTGTTTCTTTATATATGTGTGTGTGTGTGTGTGTGTGTGTGTGTGAGTGTATTTGAACAAAAAACAATTGAGGAGAAGAGAAAGGACACTAATACGGTGAGTGGCTTTAAAGGATTTTCAGCTGACCAGACGCTGGCTGACCACTAGACAATCAAACGAGGTCCCTTGATACAAGCCCAGACTGAGAGGACATGAGGGAAATAAAAGACAGGAAAGTAAAAGAAAGAGCGAGAGAGATACAGAGAGAGGGTGAAAGAGAGAGAGAGAGAAGGGCGAGAGAGGCGGAAAACAAGAGAGGAAGAGAGCCTCTACCCTGCGGCTGCTCCAGGCTATAAATATCTAACTCTCATTTCTTTGATTTGAAAACGGAGGGGATGGCGAGAGGGGGTGGTGGTGGTGGTGGTGTTTGGAGGAGGTTGTGGGTCCGCGGCACCCCCTTTTTTTCCTCATCCCCCCACCCCACCCCTCCCTCCTCTCTTTCTCTCTCTTTGACTGAGGCAGTGTCATCCTCTCCAACGTGGGCGAAGGAGTCAAATTATCAGCTTATTCTCTCTCCCTCTATCTCTCCCTTGCTCTCTCACTTTCTCTATGTGTGTGTGTGTGTGTGTGTGTGTGTGTGTGTAGTGCTTATTCTCTGTGAAGTGGCGCAAAGACTTTCAGCAAAACTTCAAACCTGATGATGTTCCTCAGAGAAAGACAGAGAGAGAGAGAGAGAGAGAGAGAGAAGAGGAAGTGCCGACGCATGATTAGCTCTGCTCGAGACTTGAGATGCTTTGCTAGCCCAGTAGCAGCAGGTGTGTGTATACTTCAGTCTTGTTGGGTGGTGTGTGTGTGTGTGTATGTTTGTGTGTATGTATGTAGTAAGGTATGTCCCTGTACACCAGTACGTTACCCAGCATGAACTAGCAGGACTGGCACTGTCCATTAGATTAAGCATGCGAATGCAGTAGTCAACCAATCAGAGGCCAGACAGTCCGGTAAAATACTTTACTACAGGTAACGCCACAGGCTTCGTAATGGTGCATCTCAAAAAAAAGTTCTATCTGTATCACATGTAAAGTGAGCCATTTTGATAGGCCGTTAGTTGGTGACATCATCACTCATGCTTCTCACGCTGAAGACGTCTGACCATAACAGTGTGGAATACAGTTTTACTGGAAAATGACAAAGGAAAGTTTGCCTTATTAATCTCCAATAATAATTCTATAGTTCTATACCACATTTCCTGCTGAAAGGACCTACAACATAGTCATCGTAATGTCCAAATCTAATCCCGTAGTTCTATTTCAAATGTCCTGATAGAAGACCTAAAACACAGCTTTATTAATGTCCAACAATAATCTCATAGTTGTATTTCAAATGTCCTGCTGTCAAGACTTAAAACACAGCCTATTAATGTCCAACAATAATCTCATATTTCTATTTAAAATGTCCTGCTAACAAGACTTACAGCATAGTCATATTAATGTCCAAAACAATCCCATAGTTCTATTTCAAATGTCCTGCTGAAAAGACCCAAAACACTGCCTATTAATGTCCAACAATAATCTCATAGTTGTATTTGAAATGTCCTGCGAAAAGACCTAAAACATCCTTATTAACCTCCAAAATAATAAATATTCCCATGGTTCTATTTGAAATGTCCTGCTGACAACACCTACAACATAGTCATAGTAATGTCCAAATCTAATCCCATAGTTCTATTTCAGATGTCCTGCTGTCAAGACCTAAAACCCAGCTTTTTAATATCCAACAATAATCTCATATTTCTATTTAATCCTCATTAATCTCCAAAATAATAAATACTCCCATAGCTCTATTTCAAATGTCCTGCTAACAAGACCTGCAGCACAGTCATATTAATGTCCAAAACAATCCCATGGTTGTATTTCAAACATCCTGCTTACAATACCCAAAACACTGCCTTTTAGTGTTCAACAATAATCACATAGTTGTATTTGAAATGTCCTGTGAAAAGACCTAAACATCCTTATTAATCTCCAAAATAATAAATATTCCCATAGTTCTATTTGAAATGTCCTGGTAAAAGACGTAAAACATGATTATTGATGTCCAATAATGATTCTATAGTTGTATTTAAAATGTCCTGCTGACAAGACTTAAAACACAGCATTATTCATGTCCAAAATAATACATAATCCCATAGCTTTATTTCAAATGTCCTGCTAACAAGACCCCAAAACATGGCCTTATGTCAAAACCTAATCCCATACTTGTATTTAAAATGTCCTGCTGACAAGACTTAAAACACAGCATTATTCATGTCCAAAATAATACATAATCCCATAGCTTTATTTCAAATGTCCTGCTAACAAGACCCCAAAACATGGCCTTATGTCAAAACCTAATCCCATACTTGTATTTAAAATGTCCTGCTGAAAAGACCTGCAATGTAGTCATATTAATGTCCAAATTTAACCCTATAGTTCTATTTGAAATGTCCTGATAAAAGATGTAAAACACAGCATTATTCACGTCCAATAATGATTCCATAGTTGTATTTCAAATGTCCTTCTGAAGAGACCTAAAACACAGCATTATTCATGTACAAAATAATAAATAATCCCATAGTTGTATTTGAAATGTCCTGCTGAAAAGACCTGCAGTGTAGTCATATTAATGTCCAAATTTAACTCTATAGTTCTATTTTAAATGTCATGTAGAAAAAATCTTAAAACATCCTTTTTAATCAAAAAAACTATAAATAATCCCATAGTTGTATTTCAAATGTCCTGCTGACAGGACCTGCGACACAGTGTTATTAATTCCCAATAATAATCTCATAGTTCTATTATAAATGACCTGCTGAAAATACCTGAAACACAGTCTTCTGAATGTCCAAATTAAATCCCATAGTTCTATTTGAAATGTCCTGCTAACTAGACCTACAACACAGCCTATTAATGTCCATCAATACTCCCATAGTTCTATTTGAAAAGACCTACAACACAGCATTATTATTACACTCATGATTCAATATTAAGAACAGATCAATTTGAATGATTAGATAATTATTGGAGAAACTTGTCAAAACCCGGTTCAGATCAAATTACTGATACAGACACAGCTGTGACGCTGCACCGCATCCCAAAAGCTACGGACCCTTATTTGTTGATCCTGCTATCGTCAGTGTGTAGGCACTGATTTGTGTGTGGGCATTGTGGCTGTGGTCACTCCACTGCACCTCCCTTCCTTGCGCTGAAGGGAATTTATGGCCGCTCCAGCCGATCTCATTAGTGTCTGCTATTTCTTTCTTAATGGCTGTGCAAAAGCAAATTAAAATGTTAATGCTAAATCACCATATGTGGTACTTCACTTACCCTGTAATGCACCAACACCGTGGGTTCCATTTCAGAAGGTTCCACATTTAACATCATTAGGACGCTTGATGATGATGTTGTGTGTTTTTTTTGTTTGTTTGGTTTGTTTTCATTTATTGAAGTTGAAACGAGACGCAGTGTTAATGTCAGTACTGTACCGCTCAGACAATGCACTGGAGCGCTCTCCAAGAAGAATAGGCCTGTACCCACTTTTTTTACGTGGGCTGAAAGCTTTCTTTGGCCTTCTCCAATGGAGAAACCCATCCAGATATTCAAAGGAAACATCATTCATCAAACCACATACAATCACCATTATCCTCGCTGCAAAATCCCATTAAACCAACAGTGAGTCACGTTGGCCGAAGCTCTATGAAACAGACTCAAAATAATGCCAGATGATGGCAGGTGACACATCTTGTTCGGCTCAGTAATTCTGCCCGTCCTCAAACCCTCAGATCATATGGGTGCTTCATCTATGACGGCCCATAAATCCATCAAGGTGAGCAGACTTCCAGTGACTTCCAGTGCGCGAAAGTCAGAGATCACCCTGGGTTTGCTGAGTGTCTATTAATCACAAGACCAGGTAGACCACCACCACCGCTGCTGCTCCCCCTGATATATAGCATTTACATTAGCATTCATGGTTGACAGAGAGAGAGGAGAACATCACGCTCCACCCTCGCCTCAGTTCTAAACATCGACAGACGTGTGGGTTCATCCTTCCAAAACGGGAAGACATCGCAACACTGTGGGTCTGAAAGGATGAGGAGCTGATCAAGAAGCTCCCACTAAGAAAAGCAAACTAAGTAGCTGCTGATGTTCTTGGAACTTGGGGCTGAACCAGACCCACGGTGCACCAGACGTCCTGTGGATGTTATTATTTGGGCTGAATCTGGTTAGCCCATCAGGGAGTCTGATTTGATTCAACTTTAGCCCAAAGTGGACGTCTTTGTAGGACCACATGTAGCCCTAATAAAGCCATGGAGGTCATTTGATGAAAATGTCGTTTACAAACCCTAGCTGGCCTTTCCGAACAGAAAAACATCTTATATTAACATCTTGGAAAGAAATACGTCTGAAACCATCGTCTTTTGCAGCAGTGAAGGACTGCCGCCGAGGCAGAACCATCAGAACCGACGTCTTTTCTTAACGTCCTGAAAAAGACGGAAAAGCTGTTTACCTTTCGTTCTACCATTCTACCAAATGTTAGCGTTGTTTAGGCGTCAGGCGGAGTCCGGACCTTAACATCCTTGAATGTGTTTGGGATGGTGGGCAGCAGAAAATGCTCTTGAATGTCTAGGACTGAATGTTGAAGGCGTGGAAGAATCTTCTTACGGTTTCGGCAGAAGCTCTGAAAGTGGCAGAGCCAGCGCTTCCCAAAATGAAAATACTGTAACAAAGCTAACTGAAAATGCTAACATGGCATGGTAGCATGATGGCTCCCAGTGCTAGTTGCTTTACTTACCTGTAAGGGTCATCATTACACCGCAACCTCGGCAAGATGGAGTTACGGACCAGCCCGAAGATACAACAGTTGAGCAAGCTAGCTTGTTTGCTTTTCTCCAGAAAAGACAAGAACTGGATATCTAAATACACGCAGTTCCACGCAAGGGCAGCATTCAGAAGGCTACGGGACACCGACATAAGCCTGTAATGACCATAAGGCGAAGTGCGGACCACGCTTGCCTGGCTGAGGCAGGGAAGGACAACTCGAGAAATTCGGGCTGAAGTTCTGGGCGGCTTCGAGCTGATGGGACCAGGCAGAGGTCAAGTGTAATTGGACCATCAGGAGGTGCAGGGGTGGAGGTGGGGTGCGAATGTTCACCAGGAGAAGAAGAGGGAAGAGGAGTGGTTTTATAGAGGGGGTGGTAATGGAGAGGAGCAATTTGGGCATGGTCTTCCTTCTTACATAACTTCGTTAAGTTGAATATGGCTCTTTTGGACCGCTTTGAGGCGGAAGACAGGAATCACTTACACTGTTGGGAGGTACGAGACAGGCTACATCGTTTAGATAACTATGATGTGGAGGCGAGATGTCGATTTCGGTCCTGACGAGATCGAATTACACTGATGACCGACCTACTTTCTACCGACTTGGAGCACCAGTGACCATTACATTTACATTTACATTATATTTACAGCATTTAGCAGACGCTCTTATCCAGAGCGACTTACGAAAGTGTTTCACTGTTTACTCCAGAATAACCTCAACTAGTTTGAATAGACTAAAAAGTCAAAGATCCTCTAATCTTAGAGTCAATATGGAGAACCATAGTAGTCTACTCTTCGCCCAAGTGCTCTCGGAAGAGGAGGTTCTTCAGTCTGGGTTTGAGGACAACGAGTGTTGGACTCTGCTGTTCGGACAGAAAAAGTCTGGACGCTCGTTTTCCGTGGATCTTAAAGGATGGCGGGTCGAGCCGAGCCGTACCTGAAGCTGGAAGGACTCTTGGTGCAGATCAGGCTTTTGACAACCACCATCAAGTACAGAGGGGCTGGCTGGTCCAGTCTTGGCTTTGTAGGAGTCTGATGTGCAGCAGAGGAGTCGAACATGGCTGAACTTCAGTGGAGCTTTGTCCTCAGGTGTGAGTCGTTGTTAATGTTATCGACTATAAACAATCTGTTGCCGTCCATGTTTCTATGGCAGCGTGTTGATTGAGGTTATGCATTTGTTGGCGCCATGTAAAAGCGGTCGCAGACTTCGCATTAGCTGGTTGTTACTAGTAAAGACACAACGTACGAGTTTCTGGTGAAACCGGATTTGGACACTAGTCTTAACCAAGTACCGGAGAACGAAGGATCCCCTGTATTTCTCACCCGTTACGAATTCTGCTATTCCATTAAGAGTTCCCAAGCGTTTTCTATGTTAGCATTTTAGCAGAGTGGCATCGGCTCAACTTTAGCCAGCATGCAAAATATTTCACACCACGTCTTCTGTTTGTAAGCGCAAGTCTTCCTGGGAAAAGGTGTTGGGACACAACTGTGGCTGAGAAAAACTGGACAATTACGGCACACACTTGCGCTGTGTCGGCAACTTTCGCGCCGTCTTGTTTGGCAATGATGCATTGGGCTCAGCAGGAAGCAACAAGGCAAAGTCACTAAAAGGTAAATTCAGAGTGGTTCTCGCCGGGTAAAAGTGGATTCCCTGTCTCAAAACTAATCTTGCTGTTCCCCGGCGTACTGCTCGGCCTTATCCAGAAGAGCTCAAACAAGCGCTAAACTGCTCTGAACCAACCAGAAGTCTTAAAGTAATGTTTCCACCAAAAGCCCAAGTGTAGTCAATCAGCCAGGACGTCTTTAGTGTCAGAAGTCTGGGTTTATGGGTTTATACAGTCTCAGAAAGCACATAGGCAGGTCTGTCTGAGACAGGGTGTGATGATTGAAGCATGGCGTTTGCATGATGCTAATTGGTGGGTTATAAGATTAGCTGTTTAGCTACATTTGTAACTTCCAAGAAAAAGACAAGGAAACTTGAGGCACTAAAGCTGTCTTGGCTGATTGTTTACATTGATATAATTAGTGTAAAATTGTGTAACTTGGATAATTTGCTAGATCCCTTTTATCAATAGATCCCCAAACTAGCCAAACGCTAATATGTTAGCCATGAGACAATAAGAGTGAGAAAGTGCAATCAGTCCTCGTCACTTTGGTTGGGGTGAAAAATGCTCAGATGTGTTTTTTTCCAAGCCTGTTTACCACCCTGTTATTTTGCCTCATAGTAAAACTTGCTGTGTTTTGGTTTACAGCACCACAGCAGATCCTGGAAGCCACGTAGCATAGCCTAGTTAAGCTTAGCGGTACAGTAAACTTAACAGGAACGTTGTGATTATTTAAAAATAAATTATTCCCTTACCCATACCTTACTGGACAGTGTTACTGTCCTCTCGCAGTGGTGTCCGCTTAGCCTGCTAAAGAGACTAAAGCAGGTAGGCTAGTTTTAGCTTTTAGCCTAGCACTGCACCACACCACGTTCTTCGGATTGGCCTGCAGAATTCCCTGCATGGGTACCCACAGAGCTGGCAGTGCATGGCAGCTATGATGAAATGCAGCGAATCTACCAGTGACCAATTTTGCAAAACAACAAAACAACATTGTAGCACTTTTTAGCGAGCTAATGTTAGCTAGTTTAGTTTCAGTTTCAGTTTCACGTCAGTAGTTTTAGAAAAAGAATAGTGTTTAAATTTTTTGTTATGTTAATTTTTACATGATTTAGGCACGAACATATTCGTTTATTAATAAGTCAGAACTCAAAATTTCCCTGTCCGCTAGAAGGCTAGAAGGATGGGTCACCCTTTTGAGTCTTGGTTCCTATCAAGCTCCAGAAAGCTGCTTTGTGACAACTTTCGTTATGAAAAGCTTATAGAAATACATTTGAATTGAATTAAATTAATAAAATTTTCCATTCTAGGCCACTTTGTGGTCCGGTCCCAACCTACGTAACCCAAGAAAAGCTAAATATTGAGTAAAAATATCTTGGTGAAGTATCGTGATGTTATATTTTTACCATATCGCCCATCCCTACAGCTTCATTCACTGCTAAAAAATTGACTCGATAGCTTTGATAAATTTGATAAAACTTTGATAAAGTATTTTTTTTGTTGATAAAGGAAAACGTCAGTCAGCTTCAGTTTCAACAAACTTCAATGAACTATTTATGAATTTGCTGCCTCTGCAACAGCGCTACACCGTCGCCTTCAGTCTTTCCGTAAGGCCTTACTGAAGTACCGCAGTTTAAAAAAAAAAAAAGCCCAGGCAGCGCTAATGAAGTCTAAGCTATCAGCCGTCGGACGGTGACTGAATGTGACACAACACAGCAAACAGTTCAGCCTGCCTGACGGTAATGCCGGAACGGTGCTGTCAGAAGAAAGTGGCGTTTGTCTGAAGAGTAAGGTTCAGTTTTGTTTCCTTCAGCATCTGTTGTCAGTATGCATTGTGCGACCGGTGGCCCGTCAGCTGAGCTGACAGGAAATGACATCGCTACAGCCAAGAGGCGAGGTGTCGCTGATACTTTTGCTTCACCCACAACAGCTGAAACAGCCCATCTGGCTTAGAGGAACTCTCAAAGACAAGGTTTTTTAGAAGTGTAGAAGGGAACGGTGCTGACAATACACTGCGGAACTTGTATTGGTGAAGCTGGCAGGAGGCAGGAACTGATTAACGCTGCGCAACCCGGGTTATATTCATGTAAAATCACTGGAGAATTACTCTACCGCCTCAGTCCACATGCTTCTTTCACTTTCGATGCCAGTCTGCCATGAAGTCACCTGTAGGGGGCGCCCATAAGCAAGATCAAATCTTATACTTCCTCCAGTTTCTGACAGATTTTCAGATTTTGACCAAAGTTTGATAAACTAAACAAACAAAATATTTTGCTCTTAAATCTATTTATTAAACTTATAAAGAGTAGATAGCATAACCTAGAGCTGGGCAATATTACGATATTATCGTGTCGTGGTTAAATTTGTTTACAAAATGCAGCATTTTCTGGTTTTACCTGTGTAGATAAGTTGAAAATGCTCAGATATATTGTCACAACCCTGTTTACCACCCTGTTATTTTTCCTATTTTTCCAGTTTTATGAAGGGCCTGTGAAATAACGATAACATCAATATTTTCTAGATGTTTATGAATTGTTTTGCGTCAGCTGTGACTGCAGGGAAGTTGCTTAACCAACTCTGGTAATGCTGGTAATTGACCCATTGGATTAGTTGTTATTGGGACTTTGTACCGAATACCCGACGGGTACCCATGACCCAACGGGCCTTGTGTAAAAAAAATAAAAAATTAAAAAATTAAAAAAAAAGCTACTAGAGCTACTAAAACTACTCATAAATAACCAAATATTCTCAGAAATTCATAAGAAGAGCCCGTCTTGCAAACAATGTGAAAGCTGTAGCCTTTGCTACAAGTATGCTATTTTCTTTGCCCTGAAACAAGCTGCCTCAGAAAGGACCTGAGAGAATCACACAAGGCCTGTTTACCTGTTCAGGTCTGCTCCTGATCTCTTGTGGGATATATGGCCTGTGGAAAAAGAAAATCAGCCATCTGGAAGATACAGACGGCCCAACTGGCAGCTGGCAGCTATAGGCTAGTCTTAAAGATAACCTGCAAGTTGCAATGTGGTCTCCGTATCATCTCACCATCTCCTGGGTCGTTTTAAAAATGAAAAAACAATCTGATACAAAGTCACAGGGTCACAGAGTCAGTGAACAAGATCACTCTTAAGTCGGCCGTTTAATAAATGTGAAACTGCTCTGAATCAGGAGAGAGAGAAGCTGGTTAGCGTTAGCTTAGTTAGCAGGATAACAGTCTGCTCAAACTCAAGCCTGACTGACAGAAACCCCCTTTAGACGAGAGAACGACTCCCGACGAAGTTAAAGGTTTCCCTCATGGTTCATCATTTGGATCTGTAGCCACTCGCTAAGCTAGCCTTTGCTCAGCTAGCTCGGCTCAGCTAGCCACAGCTCCAGCGAGTATCAGGCAGCCCAATCCAGCTGCTGAGCTATTAAAAACTCGTGTCTGAGGGAGCGAAGTCGAGCGACTGATGTTGGCAGAGACAGGAAGACGAAATGAGAGAGCCTCGTTAGCTAGCAGGCTAAACACCACAGCACAGGCCAAGTTCCAGCTGACTGAGGCTCGAATCCCACCTGTTTAGAGGATAAGGCCTCATATCTGAGAGCGCAAGTGAAGTGAGTCGAGTAAAGGTCGACGCTAAGGTCGTCGCTAAAGTCGCTGTTAAGGTGGGCTTAGTTTTTTCCCACCTGTTTTCAGAGCAAGTCCTTATCATTTAGAGGGCTCTCACAGTGTCCCCCACCCTGTAGCTCTCCTAAATGGGGGGATGATCTTATTTGGTCGTGTACTAGACAAAGACACCTCAGATACATCGTAATTTGCACCGCCACTCTACAGCCTTGCTGGCTTTCTTAGGGTATCTTTACTGTTAAGCACTGTGTTCTACTGCCTCACCGGACATATCTGCTATAAGCTGACTGCGCTCACCTATATGTCAAAGTATGTCACATGTCTCGGGGACCTGTCCTCACCGCTCACATTCAGTACTGAGGGCCGTGTCGACGCTGCACTGCCCTGTCTGCTTATCGTACTGGCTGTCCCTCGTAGTTATCATAAGTACTGGATGGGCCCTTTGCTCTGCGTTTGCACATTTGCCCTTTATTCAGTCTTGTGCAGTTTCGCGGTGTTCGGTGCAGCGCCGTGGTCCTGGAGGAAGGTTATTTGACTTCACCATGACTTGACTCGACAGCCGGCGTCTCAGGTGCTCCCAAACTAACACACAGTACAACAGGGGGAAGAGAAACGGGATCCAAAGAAATGCTGTCAGAATGCAGAGATGAGGTTGCTGTGGGGAAATGTGAGGGTGGCTGAAAGCACGTTTAACTTGGACATGTCGAGTCGAGTCAGGAATCGGAGACACGTCAGTTGGCTGAGATTTTTCAGAGCTTTTTTGTTGGGTGTTTTTGGGAAAAATACACAAGGCTTGAATTTGAAGGAGGAATTCGAATTAACATAAATAAATGAGTTATTATTCGAATTAATTATTGTTCAAGAAAAAGAGACTGAAGACAAAAAATTAGCTTTTTCTAAAATATTTTTTAGTATCTAAATCATGAGAGTTTAGTCAGATTATTTATTGGTTTACGTCCAAGATTTATTTAGATGAAATGAAAAATACATTCGCCTAATAAAGCTGTAGACGACCAGATACTATTATTATTTCAAAGCGGACAAGGCCGCAAATATTTGTCAGACCTACCATTTATAAATTCATGTAAAAATGTTTCATTAAATTCAATAATTCAATAAAAAAATAATTTCTGTCAAGACTAACATTTTTCTTTTTAATGTAAAAATAATTCTTTAATTCAAAAATCCCATACAAATCATTTCTGTCAGACTTACCATTTATTTATGTATGTAAAAATGAATTTCTGTCAGGCATAACATTTTCTTTTCATGTAAAAAAAGTTTAAAAATGTGACGCATTATCAAATCCGGAGTTACGAGGCAGTTTGTCATCTGCCTCTCATCTGTAATTGCTGGATCTGTGCGTCCGTCTGTGGGTTTGTGCGAAACTGACCAATGGACACTATTTTATTAGCTAAGACTGAACCTATTAGCTGAGGTAAAGCCATTTCAAACACCAAAGCAATTCAGCCACATGAGTACAGGCATGTTATTTTACAGGAAATTTGACTTAATTTTTGAGGTTTAAGGTCAGACTATGACTTCACACAGTGCTCTAGGTCACGTGGGGTCTCAGTACAGAGAGAGCTGAGACTGTTCTGAACATATTGATATAAAATATGTGGGTATTTTTTTTTTATATGCCAGTGCCTTTAGAGGCGAACTTAAGAAGATCTGCAAAAATCAAGAAAATACCTTATAGACTACTGTAAAAAAAAATACAGTACACTTACAGTTAAGGCTTATTTAATGGGAGGCTTTTTCCAATATTAAAAAAATATATAAAAAAGAATGATAATAATATTCACAAACAGAATCTGTGCTCTAAAAGTTGCAGAGAAATGTCATATTTAGGTTTCTTTTCACGTGTTTCCATTACGAAAAACAACGAAACATGTAATTTTACCCCTTTATGCCTCAAAAATTTGCATTTTGCAACTTTTGTAATACAGTGGGGATCTAAAAGTCTGAAACCTCAGTGTTGAAACTGCTGTTAATTTCATTCATCTCATTTAAAATAAGTAGAAAATGTGAAATATGTAGCAGTGATATTTAAAATGAGGCATTATTTGTGCGTAATTATTTTTCATGTAAGCAAAATTTCTGGCATTGACCACATCAGTGTTTTAATTTGTAATAAAAAAAATATTACATTAGAAATTAGTGTATTGGTCAATCGGCTGAGTGGGCGTCATTGTTTTTTGGTGTTTGCGTGTGCGGCCAAAAATGTTGAAAAGCGTAGATGATCATGTCCGGTTTTGGTCTTTAGGAGGACAGCTAACACACCTGTCCATGCCACTATAAACGTCTTCTTCTCTGGAAATGATAAGCAGCAGCGTGTCTAGACGACGTCTAGTCCTAACCTCATTAACATCAGTCTGTTGGTTCTTTGGTTCTTACGTGAGCGTTTTATAAATGCTACATCCCCATATAGCAATTTTAAGGCCCACACACACACACACACACACACACTCCTGGAAAGGAAGGAGGCGGAAACCACTCACTCAGTACTCCAAGTTCCCATTGCCGTCCTCACCTGAGTGTGTGATATTCATTGTGCCTAATTAATTAATGTGCCTGTCATATGTGTGAGGATAAGATCAGAGGGACTGTGGGTTTGGTGGATGTATGAGAATAATTAAATCTGTGTGTTTGTGTGTCGTAGTGAGTGTGTGTGTGCGTGTGTGTGTCTGAGTTTGATTAGATCCGAGAGAAGTAGAGGCAGCCTTTTATAATTCAGTCCTCTCTGAAGCATGGCGTGAATGTGTGTCGGCGGACGAGCTACGTACGTGTTATCTCCGAACCAGACGGAGGGCCCTGACTTGATGCTACATTCCAAACGCTGACAGAACGAGCGTTCTGCACGAGCTCCAACAAACGCTGAAGAAACTGCGCTAACTAATGTGATCTGATCCCAGCATGCCTTATTAAAGAACTGGGCCTGTGATGGAGAGCTGCTCACCAAAGTGTGTATGTACTGTATGCGTGCATTGGCTGCAGGCGAATGTGTTCATATATATATATATATATATATGTTCATGTGTATATATATTTATATTTATATATATTGGTAATGAAACTCGAACAGTATCCTTAAAATACTTTAGACATATTGTGTATCACAATAACAGAATTAATTGTGATTTAATAACACCCCAACGCCCAACTCTAGCTTGAGGTTGTTTTATATATTTATATATATATATATATATATATATATAGCAATGAATACTATAAAGATGAATTTCTTATTTAAAAATTCACTGTTTTAATGAACTTTATTGCTGATATAAAAGATGAACGCCACAACATGTATCAGCAATAAAATATAGATTATTTTAATATAATATATACATATTTTTTGCATCAGCAAAACAGACAAAAGGGATAAAATGTGAGGCAGTAATAAAATAACACAAATTAAAGTAATAACTTACTGCTTCATTTGTATTAGTGACTTTTGTTTTGACCCAGTCACAGACAGTTTAGGCTTCAGGCAGAAATCTGGATTGATATTTGACCACCTTTTCCTGGCAGAATGGAGTTGTGCAGCAAAATGTGTTGGTTTGCTGGCACATATCCAACTTTTAAGCACTTTTACGGTAAAATTAGTAGTTAGGAGTAGTTAACATCTATCTAACATCAGCTACAGTAGGTAATATTTAACATCAGCTAGAGTAGTTAACATCTATCCAACATCAGCTAGAGTAATTAACATCTATCCAACATCAGCTACAGTAGGTAACATTTATCATCAGCAAGAGTAGTTAACATCAGCTAGACTACTTAACATGTACTTAACATCAGCTAGAGTACTTAACATCAGCTAGAGTAGTTAACATGTACTTAACATCAGCTAGAGTAGTTAACATCAGCTAGAGTAGTTAACATCTACTTAACATCTTATAGAGTAGTTTACACCTACCTAACAGAAAGAGTAGTTAACATGTACTTAATATCAGCTAGAGTAGTAAACATCTACTTAACATAAAGAGTAGTTAACATCTACTTAACATAAAGAGTAGTTAACATCTACTTAACATCAGCTAGACTACTTAACATGTACTTAACATCAGCTAGAGTAGTAAACATCTACTTAACAGAAAGAGTAGTTAACATGTACTTAACATCAGGTGGAGTAGTAAACATCTACTTAACATCAGCTAGACTACTTAACATGTACTTAACATCAGCTAGAGTAGTTAACACCTACCTAACAGAAAGAGTAGTTAACATGTACTTAACATCAGCTAGGGTAGTAAACATCTACTTAACATAAAGAGTAGTTAACGTGCTTACCATCAGCTAGACTACTTAACATGTACTTAACATCAGCTAGAGTAGTTAACATGTACTTAACATCAGCTAGAGTAGTTAACATCAGCTAGAGTAGTTAACATCTACTTAACATCTTATAGAGTAGTTTACACCTACCTAACAGAAAGAGTAGTTAACATGTACTTAATATCAGCTAGAGTAGTAAACATCTACTTAACATAAAGAGTAGTTAACATGTACTTAACATCAGCTAGACTACTTAACATGTACTTAACATCAGCTAGAGTAGTAAACATCTACTTAACAGAAAGAGTAGTTAACATGTACTTAACATCAGATGGAGTAGTAAACATCTACTTAACATCAGCTAGACTACTTAACATGTACTTAACATCAGCTAGAGTAGTTAACACCTACCTAACAGAAAGAGTAGTTAACATGTACTTAACATCAGCTAGGGTAGTAAACATCTACTTAACATAAAGAGTAGTTAACGTGCTTACCATCAGCTAGACTACTTAACATGTACTTAACATCAGCTAGAGTAGTAAACATCTACTTAACATCAGCTAGACTACTTAACATGTACTTAACATCAGCTAGAGTACTTAACATCAGCTAGAGTAGTTAACATCTACTTAACATCTTATAGAGTAGTTTACACCTACCTAACAGAAAGAGTAGTTAACATCTACTTAACATCAGCTAGAGTACTTAACATCTACTTAACATCAGATCGAGTAGTAAACATCTCCATTTTGCCGGGAAGAGTGGTCAAATATCAAACCAGATTTCTATCTATAACTTCTTGACGGCTTCTGACGATGACTGGCCACGGTGCAGCTAGTGGACATTTATTAGATGTGCTGTATGTATATTTCTGACCCTGTATGTATCATTGTGACCCTGTGGTGAGTTCAGAAAACCTCCCCAAATGTAAACTTGTGCACCAAATTCTTGTTTTTTTTTTTTTTTATGTCAGTTTCGTTCCGCCCCAGAAAAACAGTTCAAAGACATCACTGAAAGCCCAATATTGGCGTGACTTTCATTTCCATAATGAGTGTCTGCAAACTTTACCCCACATCCGTGCGCATATACTTCATGTGTGTGTGTGTGTGTGTGTGTGTGTGTGTGCTTACCTAAATATAAAATGAACACTAATCAAGTCATCTAGCAGCCAAGTGTGATTTTTTGCAATTGCGCAAACCTAACATATCCAAACGATAATAAGCGGAAGCAATGGAAGCTGCAGCCAGACGAGAACAAAACAACTACTCGTCTTTCCTCCTTCCTGCAGGAAGGGATTGGGCCAAACGCACACTCCGCTTGAATGGCGCCTCACAATATGAGCTCAGTCTTGCTTAAGCTGCATGAATTTCATGCACTAACCGGTTTCTGGGACTTGGAGTTCTCAGATTTAGTCGCCCTTAAGGTAAACTGTAATGAAGGCCTAATGAATTCTGGGAGTTTGAGGGTGGCTTTTTTTTCTTTCAGTTTTTCTATTTATTTATTTATTTTTACGGCCTCAAACGCCCCGGAGGCGAGCGTAATGAAGAGACATTATGAAGACATCATCTTCACATGCATTACAAAATAATAATAATAATAAAAAAAACCCAACCCAGGCAGTAATGTGCGAGAGGAAGTGCCACGCACTGACACATGCACAGGTCAGAGAGGCGGCTGATGGATGAGGCGTCGTTGGACTGTGAGGAATGTGGGAATGTGGGGACGAGGGAATGTCGGAGATTTTTTTTTCCCCTGATCTTTTTTCCCAAAACAGGTTTGTGTTGATGGATGAGAGTGTGATTAGACGGGTGATGGATGGTCGGAATAAACAAGCGCAGTGCCGGCCGAGTGCTGTGGAGAGCAGTGTCTGATGTTTGGAGAGTGGGAGATGGTATATCAGGCCGACGAGGGGGTTAACGCCTGACGTTCGGATAAAAATGGCCTGAATCGGAGTGAAGAGAGTTATTTAAGGTACTTTGATGGTTTCAAAAAAAAAAAAAAAGAATAAAAACACGGACGAAAGTTTGAGGATAAAGGAGTGCTTTGATGAAGAGAGGCTGGTGGTGGGCTAAAATGGAGCGCAGTATAGATGGAGTGATTTGAAGAGTCACGCTTTGATAAAATAATGGTTGGAGGGTAATGTTTGGAGAGAGGGAAGGAATAATAGAGTTTGGCTAATGGAAGAATATTCGGATAGGATGGTGAGGGGAGAGGACAGAGGTGCTCTTGTGAGCCATGAGGAATAGGAAATTAAAGTCAGACAGTAAAGTCAGACGTTATAGTGAACGGTGATGATGGCGGTGAAGGATCAGGCTTTAGCTGTCCTTACAGACCCAGCCCAGAAGAAGCCCAGCACCGTAAAACAGTGACCACAAACCACATTCGCACTGTTTACTGCCAAATGTAGCCAATCACATTCAGAGTTACAGTAAACATCTTGCTTATATCAACTAGAGCAGATAACATCTAGCCGACGTCAGCTAGAGCAGCTAACGTAGTAATGCCGTAGTTAACATCTATCTAAGATCAGGCAGAGTTGTGTGCATCTATTTAACATCTAGTTAGAGAAGTTAACATCTACGATCGGGTACAGTGGATAACATCTAACATCAACTAGTTAACTAGTAGTTAACATCTATCCAACATCAGCTACAGTAGTTATCATCTAGCCCACATCAGCTAGTTAACATCTATCTAACATCAGCTACAGGAGTTATCATCTAGCCCACATCAGCTAGTTAACATCTATCTAACATCAGCTACAGGAGTTATCATCTAGCCCACATCAGCTAGTTAACATCTATCTAACATCAGCTAGAGTAGTTAAGATCTAGCTACCATCAGCTAGTTAACATCTATCTAACATCAGCTAGTTAACATCAATCTAACATCAGCTAGAGTAGTTAACATCTAGCTATCATCAGCTAGTTAACATCTAACATCAGCTAGTTAACATCTAACATCAGCTAGTTAACATCTATCTAACATCAGCTAGAGTAGTTATGATCTATCTAAAAAGCTAGTCAACATCGATCTAACATTATCTAGTTAACATCTATCTAACATCAGCTAATTAACATCGATCTAACATTATCTAGTTAACATCAATCTAACATCAGCTAAAGTAGTTCACATCAATCCAACATTAGCTAGTTAACATCTATTTGACATCAACTAGTTGATATATATCTAACATCAGCTAGAGTACTTCACATCAATCCAACATTAGCTAGTTAACATCAATTTGACATCAGCTAGAGTAGTTAACATCTACCTAACAGCTAGTTAACATCTATCTAACAGCTAGTTAACATCTATCTAACATCAGCTTGTTATGATCTATCTAACATCAGCTTGTTAACATCTATCCAACATCAGCTAGAGTAGTTAACATCTAACCAAAATCAGATAGTTAACATCTAACATCAGCTAGTTAACATCTGCTTAACATTAAATAGATTAATTAACATCTAACATCAGCTAGAGTAGCTAACATCTGTCTAACATCAGCTAGAGTAGCTAACATCTGTCTAACATCAGCTAGAGTAGCTAACATCTGTCTAACATCAGCTAGAGTAGTTACCATCTGTCTAACATCAACTAGAGTAGCTAACATCTGTCTAACATCAGCTAGAGTAGCTAACATCTGTCTAACATCAGCTAGAGTAGTTACCATCTGTCTAACATCAGCTAGAGTAGTTACCATCTGTCTAACATCAGCTAGAGTAGCTAACATCTGTCTAACATCAGCAACAATTTAAAGTTAACTTCACTGTTAATGTGGACAGTCACAGTTGATCTGCCGCCCTCTGTTTCTGACCACAGGGCGGCTGGTGTCTGGGTATTATTGGAGTGGTGGGCCATTCTCAGCACAGCGGTGGTGCAGCGATATGGCCATGTGTGTGACGAGTGTATCAGACACAGAGGTGTTGCTTTGGTATTTATAAATGTCAGTCTCACAGCGTGGTTGAGAGCGGCTCTGTGGTCAAAAAATGACCACTGGATGAGGAGCTAGAGGAGGCCTGACACAAACTGTGCATCAACAGATGGGCTGCAGCGGGGGGTGTTCAGCTCCGCTCCTGGAGGGCCAGTGTCCAGCAGAGATTGCTGATTTCCCTGCTCGGACACACCTGATTCAGCTCATGTGTTAATTGCCAGGTTAAACTGGTGTGTTTTGAGCGCTGTTCTGGACACTGGCCTTCCAGGACTGGAGCCCAAACACCTCTGGACTACAGTGTCGAACTCTGCACCAGCAAGGCGCAGCTGCAGTGTAGTGTTTCTGATAAAGTGGCCAGGGGTGTGTGGGAAAAAATGACAGTACATGACCCATAAACATGAATGAATAATGTGGCATTATTAGCAGTTGAGGTTTGGTTAGCGTGATTAGCATGTTAGCTTGCTTTTACTGCATTAGCTTGGGAGTATGCTAGTTTACACTTACAACATTAGCTCATCAGCTCATTAGCTGCGTCTGCTCAAAGCTAAGCTAATGTTAGTGCATGTTTACCACTTTTTCCTCATGGTTAGCATGTTAGTTTGTATTTAATACATTAGCTTGTGGTTAGCATGTTAGTTTGTATTTAATACATTAGCTTGTGGTTAGCATGTTAGTTTGTATTTAATACATTAGCTTGTGGTTAGCATGTTAGTTTGTATTTAATACATTAGCTCATGGTTAGCATGTTAGTTCATGGTCACCACTTTAGCTCATGGTTAGCATGTTAGTTTGTTTACTGGTGCTTATGTTAAATGCATTTACCACATTAGCTTATAGTTAGCATGTTGGTTGCATTTATTGCATTAACTTGGTCTTATGTTAGTTCCCACTTACCCCACCTAGCTCGTGGTTAGCGTGTTAGCTTGCGTTTACTACTTTAGCTTCACTTCTGTTAGTTCACGTTTACCACATTGACTCGTGGTTAGCGCGTTTGTTCAAATTTACCACATTAGCTCATGGATAGCGTGATGGTTTATGTTTACTACATTAGCTTGTGCTAATTTCAGTTCACATATACCACCTTAGCTCATGGTTAGCATGTTAGTTTGTGTTTACTAAGTGCTTATATTAGTTTATGTTTACCATATTACCTCAGGGTTAGCATATTACTTTACACTTACCACATTAGCTTATGGTTAGCATGTTAGTTGACATTTACTACATGATGTTCGGCTAATATTTGTTGCTTTTACCTAATTTTATCTAATAGTTAGCGTGTTTATTGCATTTACCACATTAGCTTATAGTTAGCATGCTGGTTGCATTTATTGCATTAACTTGGTCTTATGTTAGTTCCCACTTAACCCACTTAGCTCGTGGTTAGCGTGTTAGCTTGCGTTTACTACTTTAGCTTTACTTCTGTTAGTTCACGTTTACCACATTGACTCGTGGTTAGCGCGTTTGTTCAAATTTACCACATTAGCTCATGGATAGCGTATTAGTTTATGTTTACTACATTAGCTTGTGCTAATGTCAGTTCACATATACCACCTTAGCTCATGGTTAGCATGTTAGTTTATGTTTACCATATTACCTCAGGGTTAGCATATTACTTTACACTTACCACATTAGCTTATGGTTAGCATGTTAGTTGACATTTACTACATGATGTTCGGCTAATATTTGTTGCTTTTACCTAATTTTATCTAATAGTTAGCGTGTTTATTGCATTTACCACATTAGCTTATAGTTAGCATGCTGGTTGCATTTATTGCATTAACTTGGTCTTATGTTAGTTCCCACTTACCCCAATTAGCTCGTGGTTAGCGTGTTAGCTTGCGTTTACTACTTTAGCTTCACTTATGTTAGTTCACGTTTACCACATTGACTCATGGTTAGCGCGTTTGTTAAAAAATTACCATATTAGCTCATGGACAGCGTGATGGTTTAGCTTGTGCTAATCTCAGTTCACATATACCACCTTAGCTCATGGTTAGCATGTTAGTTTGTGAATACTTCGCTAATGCTTATGTTAGTTTATGTTTACAATATTACCTCATGGTTAGCGTGTAACTTCAGACGTACCACATAAGCTCATGGCTAGCATGTTAGTTCGCATTTACTACATAATCTTGGGCTACTGTTAGTTGCCTTTACCTCATTCTATCTAATAATTAGCGTGTTGATTGCATTTCTGCATTAGCTTGGGCCCATGTTAGTTCCCATTGACCACATTAGCTCATGGTTAGCGTGTAAGTTTGCGTTTACATCATTAGCTTGCTCTTATGTTTACTCACAAGTGGGTCATTAGTTCACGTTTAACACATTTGCCCTTACCACCTTCTTGTTTACCGACGTGGCTCATGGTTAGCGTGTGAGTTAGCGTTAAAGTTGCCTGTGCGTGTATATAATTCTATACGGTAAAAGCTTGTGCACAGCACAGCATGTTCATATTCATAAAACATATGACGGACCCATGAACATGAATGAATAATGTGGTATCAGCATTAGCATGATTCATTCATGGCTCTTGTGATCACGTGGTTATGCTTTGTCGTAGCGTTCAGGACAACAGAACAGAAGCAAACAGAACCTGACCGTTAATGAGTAGAGACAAATGGTCCCTAACACAAACTGGACATCAGCGAGACGAAGCCAAGGCGGCTACTTGATGCATTTTTACCTGATGCTGTAAATAATGTAACAACCCTTTTAAAACTGTAATCATCCTTATAGAACTAGATCATATATATATATATATATATATATATATATATATATATATATATAGAGAGAGAGAGAGAGAGAGAGAGATAGATATAGATAGATATAGATATAGATATATATATAGATAGATAGATATTGATAGATAGATGGATATATATATATATATATATATATATATATAGATATATATAGATATAGAGATAGATAGATGGATATATATATATATATATATATATATATATACATAGATAGATAGATAGATAGATAGATATAAATATATAGAGAGATGGATATATATATAGATAGAAAGATAGATGGATATATATATATAGATAGAAAGATAGATGGATATATATATATATAGATAGATAAATATATATGGATAGAAAGATAGATGGATATATATATATATATATATATATAGATAGATAAATATAGATAGATATATATATAGATATATAGATAGATAGATGGATATATATATATATATATATATATATATATATATATATATATAGATAGATAGATAGATATACGTGAAGCTCCTGCGACAGGCATCTCCAGCCTAGCCCGACTAGCTGATTCTACACACTTTCTGTGAGGCTGAGAGTAATTTTGCCTGTTTTGCTAACAGTCTAATCTGACGTTATGGACCTAGATAGCTCTCAGTGAATGGTACTCATAGGAAATTAAAAGTTTCTGTGGTAAACACTGCAGTGCTTTGCAGTGCTAGCCATTGCTAACAGCAAAAAACAATTGCAAATAGGTCCTCATTAGGGGTGTAAGGGTACACAAACGTCGTGGCACTGCGGTTTGGACCTCACGGTTCGGTATGAGTACGGTACAGCGAAAAACAAACAAACCCAAAAACATCAAACCAACCCAGGTTTCTTTTATGATTTCATCTGATCAGACAGTCGAGCAAATCACAGTGTATTCCACCGAGTGTTGTATAGCGCCCCCCTGAGGTGGTTAATGCAGTGGTAGTGTGTTAATTAAGCAGTACAGTGTAAACGTTAGCATGTTCCAAGATGTTCAAAGACACCTGATAGTGTTTAATGTGTGTGTTTGCTGAGTTAGCTGATAGTGTGTTAATGTGTGTGTTATTGAGTTAGCTGATAGTGTGTTAATGTGTGTGTTTACTGAGTTAGCTGATAGTGTGTTAATGTGTGTGTTTATTGAGTTATCTGATAGTGTGTTAATGTGTGTTTATTGAGTAAGCTGATAGTGTGTTAATGTGTGTGTTTATTGAGTTAGCTGATAGTGTGTTAATGTGTGTGTTTATTGAGTTAGCTGATAGTGTGTTAATGTGTGTGTTTATTGAGTTATCTGATAGTGTGTTAATGTGTGTTTATTGAGTTAGCTGATAGTGTGTTAATGTGTGTGTTTATTGAGTTATCTGATAGTGTGTTAATTTGTGTGTTTATTGAGTTAGCTGATAGTGTGTTAATGTGTGTGTTCACTGAGTTAGCTGATAGTGTGTTAATGTGTGTGTTTATTGAGTTAGCTGATAGTGTGTTAATGTGTGTGTTTATTGAGTTATCTGATAGTGTGTTAATGTGTGTGTTTATTGAGTTAGCTGATAGTGTGTTAATGTGTGTTTATTGAGTTAGCTGATAGTGTGTTAATGTGTGTGTTTATTGAGTTATCTGATAGTGTGTTAATGTGTGTGTTTATTGAGTTAGCTGATAGTGTGTTAATGTGTGTGTTTACTGAGTTTGCTGATAGTGTGTTAATGTGTGTGTTATTGAGTTAGCTGATAGTGTGTTAATGTGTGTGTTTACTGAGTTAGCTGATAGTGTTTTAATGTGTGTGTTTATTGAGTTAGCTGATAGTGTGTTAATGTGTGTGTTATTGAGTTAGCTGATAGTGTGTTAATGTGTGTGTTTACTGAGTTAGCTGATAGTGTTTTAATGTGTGTGTTTATTGAGTTAGCTGATAGTGTGTTAATGTGTGTGTTTATTGAGTTAGCTGATAGTGTGTTAATTTGTGTGTTTATTGAGTTAGCTGATAGTGTGTTAATGTGTGTGTTCACTGAGTTAGCTGATAGTGTGTTAATGTGTGTGTTATTGAGTTAGCTGATAGTGTGTTAATGTGTGTGTTTATTGAGTTAGCTGATAGTGTGTTAATGTGTGTGTTATTGAGTTAGCTGATAGTGTGTTAATGTGTGTGTTTATTGAGTTAGCTGATAGTGTGTTAATGTGTGTGTTTATTGAGTTAGCTGATAGTGTGTTAATGTGTGTGTTTGCTGAGTTAGCTGATAGTGTGTTAATGTGTGTGTTTGCTGAGTTAGCTGACAGTGTGTTAATGTGTGTGTTTATTGAGTTAGCTGATAGTGTTTTAATGTGTGTGTTTATTGGGTTAGCTGATAGTGTGTTAATGTGTGTGTTTCCTGAGTTAGCTGACAGTGTGTTAATGTGTGTGTTTATTGAGTTAGCTGATAGTGTTTTAATGTGTGTGTTTATTGAGTTAGCTGATAGTGTTTTAATGTGTGTGTTTCCTGAGTTAGCTGATAGTGTGTTAATGTGTGTGTTTATTGAGTTAGCTGATAGTGTTTTAATGTGTGTGTTTCCTGAGTTAGCTGATAGTGTGTTAATGTGTGTGTTTATTGAGTTAGCTGATAGTGTGATAATGTGTGTGTTTGCTTAGTTAGCTGATAGTGTGATAATGTGTGTGTTTATTGAGTTTGCTGATAGTGTGTTAATGTGTGTGTTTTTGAGTTAGCTGATAGTGTGTTAATGTGTGTGTTATTATGTTAGCTGATAGTGTGTTAATGTGTGTGTTTATTGAGTTAGCTGATAGTGTGTTAATGTGTGTGTTCACTGAGTTAGCTAATAGTGTGTTAATGTGTGTGTTTGTTGAGTTAGCTGATAGTGTGTTAATGTGTGTGTTTACTGAGTTAGCTGATAGTGTGTTAATGTGTGTGTTTGCAGAGTTAGCTGATAGTGTGTTAATGTGTGTGTTTGCTGAGTTAGCTGATAGTGTGATAATTTGTGTTTATTGAGTTAGCTGATAGTGTGTTAATGTGTGTGTTTGCTGAGTTAGCTGATAGTGTGTTAATGTGTGTGTTTGCTGAGTTTGCTGATAGTGTGTTAATGTGTGTGTTTACTGAGTTTGCTGATAGTGTGTTAATGTGTGTGTTCACTGAGTTAGCTGATAGTGTGTTAATGTGTGTGTTATTGAGTTAGCTGATAGTGTGTTAATGTGTGTGTTTGATGAGTTTGCTGATAGTGTGTTAATGTGTGTGTTCACTGAGTTAGCTGATAGTGTGTTAATGTGTGTGTTATTGAGTTAGCTGATAGTGTGTTAATGTGTGTGTTGCTGAGTTAGCTGATAGTGTGTTAATGTGTGTGTTTACTGAGTTAGCTGATAGTGTGTTAATGTGTGTGTTTGCTGAGTTAGCTGATAGTGTGATAATTTGTGTTTATTGAGTTAGCTGATAGTGTGTTAATGTGTGTGTTTGCTGAGTTAGCTGATAGTGTGTTAATGTGTGTGTTTGCTGAGTTAGCTGATAGTGTGTTAATGTGTGTGTTTGCTGAGTTTGCTGATAGTGTGTTAATGTGTGTGTTTTTGAGTTAGCTGATAGTGTGTTAATGTGTGTGTTTACTAAGTTAGCTGATAGTGTGTTAATGTGTGTGTTTATTGAGTTAGCTAATAGTGTGTTAATGTGTGTGTTAACTGAGTTTGCTAATAGTGTGTTAATTTGTGTGTTTATTGAGTTAGCTGATAGTGTGTTAATGTGAGTGTTTGCTGAGTTAGCTGATAGTGTGTTAATGTGTGTTTACTGAGTTTGCTGATAGTGTGTTAATATGTGTGTTGTTCAGTTTGCTAATAGTGTGTTAATGTGTGTTATTGAGTTAGCTGATAGTGTGTTAATGTGTGTGTTTGAGTTAGCTGATAGTGTTTTAATGTGTGTGTTTATTGAGTTAGCTGATAGTGTGTTAATGTGTGTGTTATTGAGCTAGCTGATAGTGTGTTAATGTGTGTGTTTTTGAGTTAGCTGATAGTGTGTTAATGTGTGTGTTTTTGAGTTAGCTGATAGTGTGTTAATGTGTGTGTTTTTGAGTTAGCTGATAGTGTGTTAATGTGTGTGTTTATTGAGTTAGCTGATAGTGTGTTAATGTGTGTGTTTTTGAGTTAGCTGATAGTGTGTTAATGTGTGTGTTTATTGAGTTAGCTGATAGTGTGTTAATGTGTGTGTTTTTGAGTTAGCTGATAGTGTGTTAATGTGTGTGTTTATTGAGTTAGCTGATAGTGTGTTAATGTGTGTGTTTATTGAGTTAGCTGATAGTGTGTTAATGTGTGTGTTTTTGAGTTAGCTGATAGTGTGTTAATGTGTGTTATTGAGTTAGCTGATAGTGTGTTAATTGAGTTAGCTGATAGTGTGTTAATATGTGTGTTTTTCAGTTTGCTAATAGTGTGTTAATGTGTGTGTTATTGAGTTAGCTGATAGTGTGTTAATGTGTGTGTTTGAGTTAGCTGATAATGTTTTAATGTGTGTGTTTATTGAGTTAGCTGATAGTGTGATAATGTGTGTGTTAATGTGTGTTTATTGAGTTAGCTGATAGTGTGTTAATGTGTGTGTTTATTGAGTTAGCTGATAGTGTGATAATGTGTGTGTTATTGAGTTAGCTGATAGTGTGTTAATGTGTGTGTTTGTTGAGTTAGCTGATAGTGTGATAATGTGTGTGTTTGCTGAGTTAGCTGATAGTGTGATAATGTGTGTGTTTACTGAGTTAGCTGATAGTGTGTTAATGTGTGTGTTTATTGAGTTAGCTGATAGTGTGTTAATGTGTTTGTTTGAGTTAGCTGATAGTGTGTTAATGTGTGTGTTTATTGAGTTAGCTGATAGTGTGTTAATGTGTGTGTTTATTGAGTTAGCTGATAGTGTGTTAATGTGTGTGTTTGAGTTAGCTGATAGTGTGTTAATGTGTGTGTTTATTGAGTTAGCTGATAGTGTGTTAATGTGTGTGTTATTGAGTTAGCTGATAGTGTGTTAATGTGTGTGTTTTTGAGTTAGCTGATAGTGTGTTAAGGTGTGTGTTTACTGAGTTAGCTGATAGTGTGTTAATGTGTGTGTTTATTGAGTTAGCTGATAGTGTGTTAATGTGTGTGTTTACTGAGTTTGCTGATAGTGTGTTAATGTGTGTTTTTCAGTTTGCTAATAGTGTGTTAATGTGTGTGTTATTGAGTTAGCTGATAGTGTGTTAATGTGTGTGTTTATTGAGTTAGCTGATAGTGTGTTAATGTGTGTGTTATTGAGTTAGCTGATAGTGTGTTAATGTGTGTGTTATTGAGTTAGCTGATAGTGTGTTAATGTGTGTGTTTGCTGAGTTAGCTGATAGTGTGATAATTTGTGTTTATTGAGTTAGCTGATAGTGTGTTAATGTGTGTGTTTGCTGAGTTAGCTGATAGTGTGTTAATGTGTGTGTTTGCTGAGTTAGCTGATAGTGTGTTAATGTGTGTGTTTGCTGAGTTTGCTGATAGTGTGTTAATGTGTGTGTTTTTGAGTTAGCTGATAGTGTGTTAATGTGTGTGTTTACTGAGTTAGCTGATAGTGTGTTAATGTGTGTGTTTATTGAGTTAGCTAATAGTGTGTTAATGTGTGTGTTAACTGAGTTTGCTAATAGTGTGTTAATTTGTGTGTTTATTGAGTTAGCTGATAGTGTGTTAATGTGAGTGTTTGCTGAGTTAGCTGATAGTGTGTTAATGTGTGTTTACTGAGTTTGCTGATAGTGTGTTAATATGTGTGTTGTTCAGTTTGCTAATAGTGTGTTAATGTGTGTTATTGAGTTAGCTGATAGTGTGTTAATGTGTGTGTTTGAGTTAGCTGATAGTGTTTTAATGTGTGTGTTTATTGAGTTAGCTGATAGTGTGTTAATGTGTGTGTTATTGAGCTAGCTGATAGTGTGTTAATGTGTGTGTTTTTGAGTTAGCTGATAGTGTGTTAATGTGTGTGTTTTTGAGTTAGCTGATAGTGTGTTAATGTGTGTGTTTTTGAGTTAGCTGATAGTGTGTTAATGTGTGTGTTTATTGAGTTAGCTGATAGTGTGTTAATGTGTGTGTTTTTGAGTTAGCTGATAGTGTGTTAATGTGTGTGTTTATTGAGTTAGCTGATAGTGTGTTAATGTGTGTGTTTTTGAGTTAGCTGATAGTGTGTTAATGTGTGTGTTTATTGAGTTAGCTGATAGTGTGTTAATGTGTGTGTTTTTGAGTTAGCTGATAGTGTGTTAATGTGTGTTATTGAGTTAGCTGATAGTGTGTTAATTGAGTTAGCTGATAGTGTGTTAATGTGTGTGTTTTTGAGTTAGCTGATAGTGTGTTAATGTGTGTGTTTATTGAGTTAGCTGATAGTGTGTTAATGTGTGTGTTTATTGAGTTAGCTGATAGTGTGTTAATGTGTGTGTTATTGAGTTAGCTGATAGTGTGTTAATGTGTGTGTTTTTGAGTTAGCTGATAGTGTGTTAAGGTGTGTGTTTACTGAGTTAGCTGATAGTGTGTTAATGTGTGTGTTTATTGAGTTAGCTGATAGTGTGTTAATGTGTGTGTTTACTGAGTTTGCTGATAGTGTGTTAATGTGTGTTTTTCAGTTTGCTAATAGTGTGTTAATGTGTGTGTTATTGAGTTAGCTGATAGTGTGTTAATGTGTGTGTTTATTGAGTTAGCTGATAGTGTGTTAATGTGTGTGTTATTGAGTTAGCTGATAGTGTGTTAATGTGTGTGTTATTGAGTTAGCTGATAGTGTGTTAATGTGTGTGTTATTGAGTTAGCTGATAGTGTGTTAATGTGTGTGTTTGCTGAGTTAGCTGATAGTGTGTTAATGTGTGTGTTTATTGAGTTAGCTGATAGTGTGTTAATGTGTGTGTTCACTGAGTTAGCTGATAGTGTGTTAATGTGTGTGTTATTGAGTTAGCTGATAGTGTGTTAATGTGTGTGTTGCTGAGTTAGCTGATAGTGTGTTAATGTGTGTGTTTACTGAGTTAGCTGATAGTGTGTTAATGTGTGTGTTTGCTGAGTTAGCTGATAGTGTGATAATTTGTGTTTATTGAGTTAGCTGATAGTGTGTTAATGTGTGTGTTTGCTGAGTTAGCTGATAGTGTGTTAATGTGTGTGTTTGCTGAGTTAGCTGATAGTGTGTTAATGTGTGTGTTTGCTGAGTTTGCTGATAGTGTGTTAATGTGTGTGTTTTTGAGTTAGCTGATAGTGTGTTAATGTGTGTGTTTACTGAGTTAGCTGATAGTGTGTTAATGTGTGTGTTTATTGAGTTAGCTAATAGTGTGTTAATGTGTGTGTTAACTGAGTTTGCTAATAGTGTGTTAATTTGTGTGTTTATTGAGTTAGCTGATAGTGTGTTAATGTGAGTGTTTGCAGAGTTAGCTGATAGTGTGTTAATGTGTGTTTACTGAGTTTGCTGATAGTGTGTTAATATGTGTGTTGTTCAGTTTGCTAATAGTGTGTTAATGTGTGTTATTGAGTTAGCTGATAGTGTGTTAATGTGTGTGTTTGAGTTAGCTGATAGTGTTTTAATGTGTGTGTTTATTGAGTTAGCTGATAGTGTGTTAATGTGTGTGTTATTGAGCTAGCTGATAGTGTGTTAATGTGTGTGTTTTTGAGTTAGCTGATAGTGTGTTAATGTGTGTGTTTTTGAGTTAGCTGATAGTGTGTTAATGTGTGTGTTTTTGAGTTAGCTGATAGTGTGTTAATGTGTGTGTTTATTGAGTTAGCTGATAGTGTGTTAATGTGTGTGTTTTTGAGTTAGCTGATAGTGTGTTAATGTGTGTGTTTATTGAGTTAGCTGATAGTGTGTTAATGTGTGTGTTTTTGAGTTAGCTGATAGTGTGTTAATGTGTGTGTTTATTGAGTTAGCTGATAGTGTGTTAATGTGTGTGTTTTTGAGTTAGCTGATAGTGTGTTAATGTGTGTTATTGAGTTAGCTGATAGTGTGTTAATTGAGTTAGCTGATTGTGTTAATATGTGTGTTTTTCAGTTTGCTAATAGTGTGTTAATGTGTGTGTTATTGAGTTAGCTGATAGTGTGTTAATGTGTGTGTTTGAGTTAGCTGATAATGTTTTAATGTGTGTGTTTATTGAGTTAGCTGATAGTGTGATAATGTGTGTGTTAATGTGTGTTTATTGAGTTAGCTGATAGTGTGTTAATGTGTGTGTTTATTGAGTTAGCTGATAGTGTGATAATGTGTGTGTTATTGAGTTAGCTGATAGTGTGTTAATGTGTGTGTTTGTTGAGTTAGCTGATAGTGTGATAATGTGTGTGTTTGCTGAGTTAGCTGATAGTGTGATAATGTGTGTGTTTACTGAGTTAGCTGATAGTGTGTTAATGTGTGTGTTTATTGAGTTAGCTGATAGTGTGTTAATGTGTTTGTTTGAGTTAGCTGATAGTGTGTTAATGTGTGTGTTTATTGAGTTAGCTGATAGTGTGTTAATGTGTGTGTTTATTGAGTTAGCTGATAGTGTGTTAATGTGTGTGTTTGAGTTAGCTGATAGTGTGTTAATGTGTGTGTTTATTGAGTTAGCTGATAGTGTGTTAATGTGTGTGTTATTGAGTTAGCTGATAGTGTGTTAATGTGTGTGTTTTTGAGTTAGCTGATAGTGTGTTAAGGTGTGTGTTTACTGAGTTAGCTGATAGTGTGTTAATGTGTGTGTTTATTGAGTTAGCTGATAGTGTGTTAATGTGTGTGTTTACTGAGTTTGCTGATAGTGTGTTAATGTGTGTTTTTCAGTTTGCTAATAGTGTGTTAATGTGTGTGTTATTGAGTTAGCTGATAGTGTGTTAATGTGTGTGTTTTTGAGTTAGCTGATAGTGTGTTAATGTGTGTGTTTATTGAGTTAGCTGATAGTGTGTTAATGTGTGTGTTATTGAGTTAGCTGATAGTGTGTTAATGTGTGTGTTATTGAGTTAGCTGATAGTGTGTTAATGTGTGTGTTATTGAGTTAGCTGATAGTGTGTTAATGTGTGTGTTTGCTGAGTTAGCTGATAGTGTGTTAATGTGTGTGTTTATTGAGTTAGCTGATAGTGTGTTAATGTGTGTGTTTATTGAGTTAGCTGATAGTGTGTTAATGTGTGTTTACTGAGTTAGCTGATAATGTGTTAATGTGTGTTTATTGAGTTAGCTGATAGTGTGTTAATGAGTGTGTTTGCTGAGTTAGCTGATAGTGTGTTAATGTGTGTGTTTATTGAGTTAGCTGATAGTGTGTTAATGTGTGTGTTTTTGAGTTACCTGATAGTGTGTTAATGTGTGTGTTTATTGAGTTAGCTGATAGTGTGTTAATGTGTGTGTTTTTGAGTTACCTGATAGTGTGTTAATGTGTGTGTTTATTGAGTTTGCTGATAGTGTGTTAATATGTGTGTTTTTCAGTTTGCTAATAGTGTGTTAATGTGTGTGTTATTGAGTTAGCTGATAATGTGTTAATGTGTGTGTTTGAGTTAGCTGATAGTGTTTTAATGTGTGTGTTTGCTGAGTTAGCTGATAGTGTGTTAATGTGTGTGTTATTGAGTTAGCTGATAGTGTGTTAATGTGTGTGTTATTGAGTTAGCTGATAGTGTGTTAATGTGTGTGTTTGCTGAGTTAGCTGATAGTGTGTTAATGTGTGTGTTATTGAGTTAGCTGATAGTGTGTTAATGTGTGTGTTTGCTGAGTTAGCTGATAGTGTGTTAATGTGTGTTTATTGAGTTAGCTGATAGTGTGTTAATGTGTGTTTACTGAGTTAGCTGATAGTGTGTTAATGTGTGTTTATTGAGTTAGCTGATAGTGTGTTAATGTGTGTGTTTGCTGAGTTAGCTGATAGTGTGTTAATGTGTGTGTTTATTGAGTTAGCTGATAGTGTGTTAATGTGTGTGTTTATTGAGTTAGCTGATAGTGTGTTAATGTGTGTGTTATTGAGTTAGCTGATAGTGTGTTAATGTGTGTGTTTATTGAGTTAGCTGATAGTGTTAATGTGTGTGTTATTGAGTTAGCTGATAGTGTGTTAATGTGTGTTTACTGAGTTAGCTGATAGTGTGTTAATGTGTGTTTATTGAGTTAGCTGATAGTGTGTTAATGTGTGTGTTTATTGAGTTAGCTGATAGTGTGTTAATGTGTGTGTTTATTGAGTTAGCTGATAGTGTGTTAATGTGTGTGTTATTGAGTTAGCTGATAGTGTGTTAATGTGTGTGTTATTGAGTTAGCTGATAGTGTGTTAATGTGTGTGTTATTGAGTTAGCTGATAGTGTGTTAATGTGTGTGTTATTGAGTTAGCTGATAGTGTGTTAATGTGTGTGTTTATTGAGTTAGCTGATAGTGTGTTAATGTGTGTGTTTACTGAGTTATGTCATGGTTAGTGTGTTAATGTGTGTTTACTGAGTTATCTCATGGTTAGTGTGTTAATGTGTGTTTACTGAGTTATCTCATGGTTAGTTTGTTAATGTGTGTTTACTGAGTTATCTCATGGTTAGTATGTTAATGTGTGTGTTTACTGAGTTATCTCATGGTTACTGTGTTAATGTGTGTTTACTGAGTTATCTCATGGTTAGTGTGTTAATGTGTGTTTACTGAGTTATCTCATGGTTAGTGTGTTAATGTGTGTTTACTGAGTTACCTCATGGTTAGTGTGTTAATGTGTGTGTTTACTGAGTTATCTCATGGTTAGCATGTTATCATATGTGTTTACTGAGTTATCTCATGGTTAGCATGTTAAAATGTGTGTTCATTGAGTTAGCTGATACTATGTTAATGTGTGTGTTCATTGAGTTAGCTCATGTTCAGTGTGTTAATGTGTGTGTTTATTGAGTTATCTGATACTGTGCTAATGTGTGTATTTACTGATTTATCTGTTAGTGTGTTAATGTGTGTGTTTAATGACTTAGCTCATGGTTAGCGTGTTAATGTGTGTGTTTATTAGTTTAGCTCCTCAGTAGTGTGTTAATGTGTGTGTTTAATGACGTAGCTCATTGTTAGTGTGTTAATGTGTGTGTTATCTAAGTTAGCTAATAGTGTGTTAATGTGTTTTACTGAGTTAGCTCATGTTCAGTGTGTTAATGTGTGTGTTAACTAAGTTAGCTAATAGTGTGTTAATGTGTGTTTACTGAGTTATCTCATGGTTAGCATGTTATCATATGTGTTTACTGAGGTATCTCATGGTTAGCATGTTATCATATGTGTTTACTGAGGTATCTCATGGTTAGCATGTTAATGTGTGTGTTTACTGAGTTATCTCATGGGTAGCATGTTAATGTGTGTGTTTACTGAGTTATCTCATGGTTAGCATGTTAATGTGTGTGTTTACTGAGTTATCTCATGGTTAGTGTGTTAATGTGTGTTTACTGAGTTATCTCATGGTTAGCGTGTTAATGTGTGTGTACTGAGTTATCTCATGGTTAGTGTGTTAATGTGTGTTTATTGAGTTATCTCATGGTTAGCGTGTTAATGTGTGTTTATTGAGTTATCTCATGGTTAGCATGTTATCATATGTGTTTACTGAGTTATGTCATGGTTAGTGTGTTAATGTGTGTTTATTGAGTTATCTCATGGTTAGCATGTTATCATATGTGTTTACTGAGTTATCTCATGGTTAGTGTGTTAATGTGTGTTTACTGAGTTACCTCATGGTTAGTGTGTTAATGTGTGTTTACTGAGTTATCTCATGGTTAGTGTGTTAATGTGTGTTTACTGAGTTACCTCATGGTTAGTGTGTTAATGTGTGTGTTTACTGAGTTATCTCATGGTTAGCATGTTATCATATGTGTTTACTGAGTTATCTCATGGTTAGCATGTTAAAATGTGTGTTCATTGAGTTAGCTGATACTATGTTAATGTGTGTGTTCATTGAGTTAGCTCATGTTCAGTGTGTTAATGTGTGTGTTTATTGAGTTATCTGATACTGTGCTAATGTGTGTATTTACTGATTTATCTGTTAGTGTGTTAATGTGTGTGTTTAATGACTTAGCTCATGGTTAGCGTGTTAATGTGTGTGTTTATTAGTTTAGCTCCTCAGTAGTGTGTTAATGTGTGTGTTTAATGACGTAGCTCATTGTTAGTGTGTTAATGTGTGTGTTATCTAAGTTAGCTAATAGTGTGTTAATGTGTTTTACTGAGTTAGCTCATGTTCAGTGTGTTAATGTGTGTGTTAACTAAGTTAGCTAATAGTGTGTTAATGTGTGTTTACTGAGTTATCTCATGGTTAGCATGTTAATGTGTGTGTTTACTGAGTTATCTCATGGGTAGCATGTTAATGAGTGTGTTTACTGAGTTATCTCATGGTTAGCATGTTAATGTGTGTGTTTACTGAGTTATCTCATGGTTAGCGTGTTAATGTGTGTTTACTGAGTTATCTCATGGTTAGCGTGTTAATGTGTGTGTTTACTGAGTTATCTCATGGTTAGTGTGTTAATGTGTGTTTATTGAGTTATCTCATGGTTAGCGTGTTAATGTGTGTTTATTGAGTTATCTCATGGTTAGCATGTTATCATATGTGTTTACTGAGTTATGTCATGGTTAGTGTGTTAATGTGTGTTTATTGAGTTATCTCATGGTTAGCATGTTATCATATGTGTTTACTGAGTTATCTCATGGTTAGTGTGTTAATGTGTGTGTTTACTGAGTTATCTCATGGTTAGCGTGTTAATGTGTGTTTACTGAGTTACCTCATGGTTAGCGTGTTAATGTGTGTGTTTACTGAGTTATCTCATGGTTAGCATGTTAATGTGTGTGTTTACTGAGTTATCTCATGGTTAGTGTGTTAATGTGTGTTTACTGAGTTATCTCATGGTTAGCATGTTATCATATGTGTTTACTGAGTTATCTCATGGTTAGCTTGTTAATGTGTGTGTTTACTGAGTTATCTCATGGTTAGTGTGTTAATGTGTGTTTATTGAGTTATCTCATGGTTAGCATGTTATCATATGTGTTTACTGAGTTATCTCATGGTTAGCATGTTAATGTGTGTTTACTGAGTTATCTCATGGTTAGCATGTTATCATATGTGTTTACTGAGGTATCTCATGGTTAGCATGTTATCATATGTGTTTACTGAGGTATCTCATGGTTAGCATGTTAATGTGTGTGTTTACTGAGTTATCTCATGGGTAGCATGTTAATGTGTGTGTTTACTGAGTTATCTCATGGTTAGTGTGTTAATGTGTGTTTATTGAGTTATCTCATGGTTAGCATGTTATCATATGTGTTTACTGAGTTATCTCATGGTTAGCATGTTAATGTGTGTTTACTGAGTTATCTCATGGTTAGCATGTTATCATATGTGTTTACTGAGGTATCTCATGGTTAGCATGTTATCATATGTGTTTACTGAGGTATCTCATGGTTAGCATGTTAATGTGTGTGTTTACTGAGTTATCTCATGGGTAGCATGTTAATGTGTGTGTTTACTGAGTTATCTCATGGTTAGCATGTTAATGTGTGTGTTTACTGAGTTATCTCATGGTTAGTGTGTTAATGTGTGTTTACTGAGTTATCTCATGGTTAGCGTGTTAATGTGTGTGTTTACTGAGTTATCTCATGGTTAGTGTGTTAATGTGTGTTTATTGAGTTATCTCATGGTTAGCGTGTTAATGTGTGTTTATTGAGTTATCTCATGGTTAGCATGTTATCATATGTGTTTACTGAGTTATGTCATGGTTAGTGTGTTAATGTGTGTTTATTGAGTTATCTCATGGTTAGCATGTTATCATATGTGTTTACTGAGTTATCTCATGGTTAGCTTGTTAATGTGTGTGTTTACTGAGTTATCTCATGGTTAGTGTGTTAATGTGTGTTTATTGAGTTATCTCATGGTTAGCATGTTATCATATGTGTTTACTGAGTTATCTCATGGTTAGCATGTTAATGTGTGTGTTTACTGAGTTATCTCATGGTTAGCATGTTAATGTGTGTGTTTACTGAGTTCTCTCATGGTTAGCGTGTTAATGTGTGTTTACTGAGTTATCTCATGGTTAGTGTGTTAATGTGTGTTTACTGAGTTATCTCATGGTTAGCATGTTAATGTGTGTGTTTACTGAGTTATCTCATGGTTAGCATGTTAATGTGTGTGTTTACTGAGTTCTCTCATGGTTAGCAAGTTATTGTGTGTGTACTGAGTTATCTCATGGTTAGTGTGTTAATGTGTGTTTACTGAGTTGTCTCATGGTTAGTGTGTTAATGTGTGTGTTTACTGAGTTATCTCATGGTTAGTATGTTATCATATGTGTTTACTGAGTTGTCTCATGGTTAGCATGTTAAAATGTGTGTTCATTGAGTTAGCTGATACTAGGTTAATGTGTGTGTTCACTGAGTTAGCTCATGTTCATGTTCATGTTTTTTAATGTGTGTGTTTATTGAGTTATCTGATACTGTGCTAATGTGTGTATTTACTGAGTTATCTGTTAGTGTGTTAATGTGTGTGTTTAATGACTTAGCTCATGGTTAGCGTGTTAATGTGTGTGTTTATTAGTTTAGCTCCTCAGTAGCGTTTTAATGTGTGTGTTTAATGACGTAGCTCATTGTTAGTGTGTTAATGTGTGTGTTTAATGACGTACCTCATTGTTAGTGTGTTAATGTGTGTGTTAACTAAGTTAGCTAATAGTGTGATAATGTGTTTTTACTGAGTTAGCTCATGGTTAGCGTGTTAATGTTTATGTTCACTGAGATACCTCATAGTGTGTTAATGTGTGTGTTTACTGAGTTAGCTGATGGTGTGTTAATGTGTGTGTTTATTAAGCTAGCTGATAATGTGTTAATGTGTGTGTTTACTGAGTTATGTCATGGTTAGCATGTTAATGTGTGTGTTTACTGAGTTATCTCATGGTTAGCATGTTATCATATGTGTTTACTGAGTTATCTCATGGTTAGCATGTTAATGTGTGTGTTTACTGAGTTATCTCATGGTTAGCATGTTATCATATGTGTTTACTGAGTTAGTTCATGGTTAGCATGTTAATGTGTGTGTTTACTGAGTTATCTCATGGTTAGCATGTTAATGTGTGTGTTTACTGAGTTATGTCATGGTTAGCATGTTAATGTGTGTGTTTACTGAGTTATGTCATGGTTAGCTTGTTAATGTGTGTGTTTACTGAGTTATCTCATGGTTAGCGTGTTAATGTGTGTGTTTACTGAGTTATCTCATGGTTAGCATGTTATCATATGTGTTTACTGAGTTATCTCATGGTTAGCATGTTAATGTGTGTGTACTGAGTTATCTCATGGTTAGCGTGTTAATGTGTGTTTACTGAGCTATCTCATGGTTAGCATGTTAATGTGTATGTTTACTGAGTTATCTCATGGTTAGCGTGTTAATGTGTGTTTACTGAGTTACCTCATGGTTAGCATGTTAATGTGTGTGTACTGAGTTATCTCATAGTTAGCGTGTTAATGTGTGTTTACTGTGTTATCTCATGGTAAGTGTGTTAATGTGTGTTTACTGAGCTATCTCATGGTTAGCATGTTAATGTGTATGTTTACTGAGTTATCTCATGGTTAGCGTGTTAATGTGTGTTTACTGAGTTATTTCATGGTTAGTGTGTTAATGTGTGTGTTTACTGAGTTATCTCATGGTTAGCAAGTTAATGTGTGTGTACTGAGTTATCTCATGGTTAGCGTGTTAATTTGTGTTTACTGAGTTATCTCATGGTTAGTGTGTTAATTTGTGTTTACTGAGTTATCTCATGGTTAGTATGTTATCATATGTGTTTACTGAGTTATCTCATGGTTAGTGTGTTAATGTGTGTTTACTGAGTTATCTCATGGTTAGCATGTTATCATATGTGTTTACTGAGTTATCTCATGGTTAGCATGTTAAAAAGTGTGTTCATTGAGTTAGCTGATACTATGTTAATGTGTGTGTTCACTGAGTTAGCTCATGTTCAGTGTGTTAATGTGTGTGTTTATTGAGTTATCTGATACTGTGCTAATGTGTGTGTTTAATGACTTAGCTCATGGTTAGCGTGTTAATGTGTGTGTTTATTAGTTTAGCTCCTCAGTAGCGTGTTAATGTGTGTGTTTAATGACGTAGCTCATGGTTAGCGTGTTAATGTTTATGTTCACTGAGATACCTCATAGTGTGTTAGTGTGTGTTTACTGAGTTAGCTGATAGTGTGTTAATGTGTGTGTTTATTGAGTTATCTGATTGTGTGTTAATGTGTGTGTTTATTGATTTAGCTGATAGTGTGTTAATGTGTGTTTACTGAGTTAGCCGATAGTGTGTTAATGTGTGTGTTTATTGAGTTAGCTGATAGTGTTAATGTGTGTTTACTAAGTTAGCTGATAGTGTGTTAACGTGTGTTTTTTGAGTTAGCTGATAGTGTGTTAATGTGTGTGTTTACTGAGTTAGCTGATAGTGTGTTAATGTGTGTTTATTGAGTTAGCTGATAGTGTGTTAATGTGTGTGTTTATTGAGTTAGCTGATAGTGTGTTAATGTGTGTGTTTGCTGAGTTAGCTGATAGTGTGTTAATGTGTGTGTTTACTGAGTTAGCTGATAGTGTGTTAATGTGTGTGTTTTTGAGTTAGCTGATAGTGTGTTAATGTGTGTGTTTTTGAGTTAGCTGATAGTGTGTTAATGTGTGTTTATTGAGTTAGCTGATAGTGTGTTAATGTGTGTGTTTATTGAGTTAGCTGGTAGTGTGTTAATGTGTGTGTTTATTGAGTTAGCTGATATTGTGTTAATGTGTGTGTTTGCTGAGTTAGCTGATAGTGTGTTAATGTGTATGTTTACTGAGTTAGCTGATAGTGTTAATGTGTGTGTTAATGTGTGTTTATTGAGTTAGCTGATAGTGTGTTAATGTGTGTGTTTATTGAGTTAGCTGATAGTGTGTTAATGTGTGTGTTTTTGAGTTAGCTGATAGTGTGATAATGTGTGTGTTTACTGAGTTAGCTGATAGTGTTAATGTGTGTGTTTATTGAGTTAGCTGATAGTGTGTTAATGTGTGTGTTTATTGAGTTAGCTGATAGTGTGTTAATGTGTGTGTTTATTGAGTTAGCTGATAGTGTGTTAATGTGTGTGTTATTGAGTTAGCTGATAGTGTGTTAATGTGTGTGTTTATTGAGTTAGCTGATAGTGTGTTAATGTGTGTGTTTATTGAGTTAGCTGATAGTGTGTTAATGTGTGTGTTTTTGAGTTAGCTGATAGTGTGTTAATGTGTGTGTTTATTGATTTAGCTGATAGTGTGTTAATGTGTGTGTTTATTGAGTTAGCTGATAGTGTTAATGTGTGTGTTAATGTGTGTTTATTGAGTTAGCTGATAGTGTGTTAATGTGTGTTTATTGAGTTAGCTGATAGTGTGTTAATGTGTGTGTTTTTGAGTTAGCTGATAGTGTGATAATGTGTGTGTTTACTGAGTTAGCTGATAGTGTTAATGTGTGTGTTTATTGAGTTAGCTGATAGTGTGTTAATGTGTGTGTTTATTGAGTTAGCTGATAGTGTGTTAATGTGTGTGTTTATTGAGTTAGCTGATAGTGTGTTAATGTGTGTGTTTATTGAGTTAGCTGATAGTGTGTTAATGTGTGTGTTTTTGAGTTAGCTGATAGTGTGTTAATGTGTGTGTTTATTGATTTAGCTGATAGTGTGTTAATGTGTGTGTTTATTGAGTTAGCTGATAGTGTGTTAATGTGTGTGTTTACTGAGTTAGCTGATAGTGTGTTAATGTGTGTGTTTTTTGAGTTAGCTGATAGTGTGTTAATGTGTGTGTTATTGAGTTAGCTGATAGTGTGTTAATGTGTGTGTTTACTGAGTTATCTGATAGTGTGTTAATGTGTGTGTTATTGAGTTAGCTGATAGTGTGTTAATGTGTGTGTTTACTGAGTTTGCTGATAGTGTGTTAATGTGTGTGTTATTGAGTTAGCTGATAGTGTGTTAATGTGTGTGTTTACTGAGTTTGCTGATAGTGTGTTAATGTGTGTGTTTACTGAGTTAGCTGCTGATTAAGGTGGTGAATAAGGTGGTATATCAGTGGTGTGGTCGGGGGGGAGGGAGGGTGCTGAGCGATGGCTCTTTTTCTGTTACTACGAAAGAATCTTCCTCCTTTTCCAGCTGAATCTGTGCTGATCTGCTCAACTGCTCGGGGCTTTTGGAAGGAAACTCATGCAAATGAACAGGGAAGCCCGCCGACACACCTGCAGCCGCTTCCCACTCGGCTCTTTATGAGCAGGCATTAAGCGCTGCTTTGCAGATGTATGTGGAGGCTAATGTGGTATTCGCCCTCAGTGATTCCTGTTTGATGCACCTGCTGCCAGGCCGGCAGGTGCGTCAGCAGAAATATGGGTCAGAAATAGAAATCTACAGTAGTGCGGCGCTCCTATCAGACCTTTAAGGACTTGGCAGGCCTAAAGGTTATTACACGTCGGTCGGGAAGCAGCCGGAACGCTTGATAACGCGCAAATTACATCTTATCCCGTTGACTGGCAGACTGCATTGGGGTTAATTAATGTTTCTTTTTTACACTGGCTTTAAAATGTAAGCACCCAAATTTATTCCGCCAGCCGTAATGGAGATGGAGCGATAGGAGGGGAGCGGAGCGCTCCGGGCGGAGGAAGTGAAAGATGGATTTTTTTGCGGGGAAATGTTTGGAGGAGTGCAGGTGGAGAGGGATGGAGGGATATTGGGGAGCTCTTTCACTGCTGTGACCTCAAGCCTCTTCTGATTAAAGTCATTTCCCGCTGAAGCCTTCTTTTGTGTCTGTATATGTGTGTGTGTGTGTGTGTGTGTGAGTATGTGTGTGTGCACTCTTTTTCAGCTCTCCAGCTAAATCCAGGCCCTCTCCACATGCTTATCAACCTCAGTGCCAAACTGGCAAACCTCTTAACACCTCGAGTACCAAAAAAACACTTTGTGTGTGTGTGTGTGTGTGTGTGTGTGTGAAAGAGTGAGAGAGAGAGAGAGGCTGTGTGATTAACTCCCGACACCTGATGCAGTGGACATTGTTGATTAGACATGCTCAGTGTGTGTGTGTGTGTGTGTGTGTGTGTGTGTACAAAAGTTGTACTTTGTCTGATGTTAAAATTCTGCAGATAAATAGAAATGGTTGTTGTTGAAGTTTGTTTTCCTAGAATTGGAATTTGTTTATTCATCTTCATCATCATCATCATAATCATCATCATCATTATTGTTGTTGTTGTTGATGTTATTGTTGTTGTTGTTATTATCATCATTATTATTTTTATTACTACTACTGCTTCTACTACTGTTATTATTAATACTATTGCTACTATTTTTATTACTACTACTCCTACTACAATTATCACTACGGCTACTATTATCATTACTAAGGTTATTATTATTACTACTACTACTATTATTGTTATTACTACTACTGCTATTATTGTTATTATTATTATTACTGATAGTATAATTACTACTATTATTAATATTATTATCACGTTCAGGCAAAAACCTGTATCTCCAGTTTTATCTCGAGTTTGTTCCAAACCAGGTGTGGTCATATAGAAGATATATATATATATATATATATATATATGAAATTAGAGTGAGGTGCAGAACATCATATATATATATATATATATGATGTTCTGCACCTCACTCTAATTTCAGGAATTTGAAGTAGTCATTACGTGAGGGGGGTCTGACAAAAAAACTGCACATTTATTAATAACATTTTACAAATGATGATTAAAAGCCACTTCTTCAGTTAAATGTATTTAGTATTTAGTACCCCCATCTCTCAGTATTGATCACATGAAGACCAGATCTCCAGATGTTTAATTATGTTCGAAAAGACTGAGTTTGTTAATGAGATGTCCAATGTTTTCACATGACTATATATATATATATACAGTATATATGTGGGTTTTGTTAAATATATCGCTGCACAAGTCCCGCAAGCCGGGCAGTCTTCTTAATTTAATGGAAATCAATGCAAGTCACAGAGCTGCACATTTATCATGTTCTTTTATTTCATTTACATACTATCCCCAAGCCCCCATCAGTGCAAGGGACTATCTAAAACTAGCAGGAGAGGCATGTTATGTTTCTGTTATTATTTATTTATTTATTTATTTATAGTATCACCATGCATCAGTTATTACCTCTGGACACATCGCCAGTGACGCTATTGCAAGCATCAGTGGATGTACAGCAGAGATAATCCTTCTGCTAATTTGTAGACGCTCCCTAAAACACAGTAATTGCCCCTGACTTCATTTCTTTGCTGTCAAATTAAAGCTGAAGCATTTTCAGACCGTTTCTATGTATCGATTGCTCCAATGACTGTGTGACTGCATGTCTTGACACTGTGTGAAAACAAACCAGCATGTTTGTGTGTGTGTGTGTGTGTGTGTGTGTGTGTATGAGACCGCGGTGTGTATGTCCCTAATCCAGAGTCATTCCAGGGCCTCTTACACTACTGAAGTGGCGCATACATGATGCACACGGGGACCATCCACAGAAACCATGGAGTGCAGTTAGCGTGATTCACTGATTTATTAACTACCCACTGCGACAGCTGGGACTCACTTTCAGGGCTGTGAGGATCACTTGCCAGGGGTGTGCTCTAATGTGAGCTCCAGCTTTGGGTCTGCGAGGATACATTACCACCCAGATGCTCAGTTAAGTAGCGGACGCGACGTGCTAGGGCTGTCCGGCACGCCGCCTGCTCGGCTTTATTGCGATGATGACCGTTGCAGGACCTCTGAAGGTGGAATGTGTGAGAACGGCACGTGAAACTGCAGTTGTCTCCGCAGCCAATCAGAACTGAGCACTGAAAGTGCAGATTTCAGGCATTGAAATGATGCAGCTGCTACGTTCTGACGCTAGTGCTGCATGTCCGATGCCGCAGCACCATTTAAGGTAGAGCGGAAATTCGTATAAGAAGCCGACGTCAGCCTCGTACACAGGGTAGCCTCCAGTATGCACTGTGCTACTCACCTCCAACGCCTCCTGCAGTCTGTACAGGCCATGCAGACTCCAGTCTTCCCACCCATGACCACACCCAAAGGTGTTTTTTACCTTTTTCTCGCCGCAAAAACGGGAGCGAATCTCAGGCGTTAGGTTTCTAGTTGTTAGTGGGGGATGGACGTTTTTTCAAGCACTAAATCCATGAAAATCTTAATAAATTAATAAATACATTATCCACTTCGCAATGGCACATATGAGAACCACGGATTAAATGCCAAAGTTTAACCGTAGTACTGCGGAGTACAGTTTTAGTGTTACTGCTGCTGTAAAAACCATTTCGCGGAAAGGTACCAGGCCGCAATGGGCTGCAGAAGTGCCGTGTGCTCCCATGGAAGATATATCGTCACTCTGTCAGGTTGTGTTTTACCATATCTGTCTGAGGCCAGATCAGATCAGCTCATCCTGAAGCTGCTGTAAACCCCGTAAAACTGACAAGCCTCTTTGGCAGGCAGGGTCAAGGCTGTTAACACCACTAACCGGACACACACTGAACAGTCCTGAGTGACCAGTTCATCACTCAGCACAGTGAGAATCAGGACACAGCCACTAGCAGAACAAGAGATGTATTGCTCAGTAGCTACAGGGACAGGGACGTCTGTCTGGACTGGACAGTATGTCGACTGTTTAAATGTCCGGATATTGTTAATAATCCAAATTCCACCGCTCTTTAAAAGGGTGTCATTGCATCATTAAGCTATGTTATTATCAGTATATCAGTGGCATGATCTAATGGTCTAATCTGCTGTGGTGTAGAGGACCCACGGCTTCAGCAGTGCTACTAGCTCATGCATTTTTCCTCTCGAAATAGACCTCTGTAGGAGCACTGCTCTGCTATTCACGCCACTGTATGAGATTAATCCTCTTTGTATACAAACACCTCCTCCTTAACCTGTTTATGTACGTATCGCAGCGTACATGAGCTTCGTCTCTCAAATCTGACTTCCTTACGTCTGTCTGTATGGAGGCAGTGATATTTATGAGCTGAAGCTGAAGCTGAACCGTGGGTCTTTTTTTTTTTTTTTTTTTCTTGGAGAACGCTCGCATGAATGACTGTGTGTTTGGAAGATACCATGCTTGTCACCTCTTGGAAACGTAGCCATTATTCTAACCTCGCTCGGTGAGCGCAGAGAGACAGCGTGACGATATTTCCCTTTCCCTCTCTCTGCTTCTTCTCCTTCTCTGTCTGCTCCTATCAGGGATTACAGACGGGAAACGGAAAGCAGGAGAAAACAAAACAAAGCCGCTATTTTCTGCGGAATCGTAATTAAATACAGGGCGAGAGTCACTTCCAGACCGAGAACTGCTCGGATTAGGCTGAAGGTCGCGGTTCTGTTCTGGTGAAACTAGCTGGTTAAACGTGACCGTGACCGATTTGTAGGTTTCGTAGATAAACTGGCAGTTTATCTCATTCCTACTGGCTATCAACTGTAGAGAGTGGAAAAGCCTCCATTATTAATGAGCACAGACTCCAAAAATGATCCCGTGCCTAATTGTACAACAATTAACAAATAAAATAAATGGAAATTAAAGCAAATAACATTATTTACCAAGTCAAGCATGTTTTATTGGGTCGGTATCATGCATTTCTGCTGTTTTTTCCTCCTAAGGCCCATTTTCAGTTTCAAGTTTCATGCTCAGCCACACGAAGAACAAGATTAAGGATAAAAAAAGCATAAAAATATTGATCAACAAAGAAAAAATACACAAAAAACGGCGTATAAAGACAAAGGACAAAGAGGAGACAACCACTTTCACCGTTTGTGCTGGACACCGATGAAATTGGATGGACATCCATGCAGTGAACACATTGTGAGCACTAGAGCAGAGAGGGTTAAGGGACTTGCTCAAGGACCCCACAGTAGCAGCTTGGCAAATCCGGGTATCGAACCCACAACCATGTAATCAATAGCCCGGTGCTCTAACCGCTGAGCAGAGTGGTTTAAGGGCTGTGCTCAAGGGCCCCACAGTAGCAGCTTGGCAAATCCGGGTATCGAACCCACAACCATGTAATTAATAGCCTGGTGCTCTTACTGCTGAGCAGAGTGGGTTAAGGGCCTTGCTCAAGGGCCCAACAGCGGCAGCTTAGCTAACCCAGGTATCAAACCCTTAACCCTGTCATCAATACAGTACAGTGGCATCTTGGCAAACCCCGGTATCGACCCCCACAACGCTGTCACCAATAACCCAGTGCTCTAACCACTGAGCAAAGAGGCTTAAGGGCCTTGCTCAAGTAGCAGCCCCACAGTAGCAGCTTCACAAATCCGGGTATCAAACCCTCAACCATGTAATTAAAAGCCCGGTGCTCTAACAACTGGGCCACCCCTGAGAAGGCCAACAGTGGCATAAATATAAGTACCAGCAAAGCTGCCTGGGAACTGAACCCACAACCTTGTTGCTTTGCATCTAATAAAACTGAAAAGGGAACGTCCCACCCTGTCTGTTCTTCTCCACTTGATCAACCGACCAACTGTTTTGTTTTTTCTTTCCCTCCCCAGGATGCCAGTTCGTCCTTTTTCCAGTTTGGAGCCTCCCTCCAGCAGGAGGCGCTGCTGATGCTGGCCGTGATGGAGGAATACGACTGGCATGTGTTCTCGGTGGTCACCACCAAGTTCCCGGGCTACCAGGAGTTCATCTCCACCATCCGTGTGACAGTGGACCACAGCTTTGTGCGCTGGGACCTGCAGAGCGTGGTGACGCTGGAGGGCGTCGGCGAGCCCGAGGACCGGGCGCACGTGCAGCTCAAGCGCATCCAGTCGCCCGTCATCCTCCTCTACTGCTCCAAGGATGAAGCGGAGATGGTGATGGTGGAGGCGCGCTCTCTAGGGCTGACAGGGGCCGGCTACGTGTGGATGGTCCCGAGTCTCACGACCGGTAACCCGGACCGCACCCCCGAGACGTTCCCATCAGGGATGATTTCCGTGGCGTACGACGAGTGGGACTACCCACTGGAGACTCGGGTGCACGACGCCGTGGGAATCTTCAGCTCAGCAGCAGCTGCCATGTTCCGGGAACAGGGCCGCATCCCGGATGGGACAGTCAGTTGCTCTGGTCAGTCGGAGAAGCCGGAGGTGCCGCCCAGTGCTCTGCGCAGGTAAGATAGCGCGCAAGGTCCAATGGCATGTGCAATGTGAAAACATTTCGACCCAGCCAACATGCTCATGTGGGGCTCACCTGGGTGGAACATGGGGTCGATGGGTTCTGGCTGGGCATGGGCTCTTAGTGGGTTTGTACTTGGGGTGTTTTACTGGGAACCAGTAGAGCTTCCCAATTTGGCTCCCAATATGAGTCCCATCTAACCCAAGTAAGCCATATGTCTAACCCCTCCTGGAAATGCCCTGTTCTACCAGCGGGAGAACCACACTCCTTTCTTTGGTCGACTCATTCAGAACCGAGGAAGAGGTTGATGCTGATGCTAATGCTAATGCGCACACACTAAGTGTTCAGACCGCAGAGCTGTAGCTAAAGGAGCTGGGAGCTGAATGGTCAGGTAGGTCAGTCAGACTGGACTGTAAGCTATTGCTCCAAAGAAAGTAGATCAGATTAGATTGGACTTCAGTCTGATTTTAAAAACTCCTACTGAAAAAGTGACTTTACTGATTAGCGCAGCGGATCTAAGTTGTGGGGCTGACACCTATACACATGTAATTGGCAGCGTAAACTAATCAGAACGATCCATCTGCAGGTCTTCATTCAGCTAAATCCGCGGCTTTGCTTTCTGCTGCTTTAGCAGTAGGTTTTTTTCATCGCTCGCCACAAAAGACACTGTCAGCATAGCAATGCGACTGATTCCCTCAAGTCCACTTGTCTCTCTTCCTCAATTGCTGCCCCCCCGCCCCGGCACCCCAGCCCAGAAACATTTCCTGAGTCCAGCGTGTGTTGCGCATTGTTCAAGCTGTCAGAGAGACAAGTGAAGGATGTGGAAGGATGTGTGTGCCAGTATTTCTCCTCCTCCAGTGGAGGTGCGTGAGACGATATTCCAGTGGTATCTGGTGCAGAAGAGTCTCCTAGCTTTGGGTGGCAGCCGAGCATGACGGTAACATGTGAACGTGACCAGCGTCCGTATGAGGACAGTGTGCTTTCCAAAGAATTCAGCAGCTAATGTATTGCAGAGACCACTGTATGGCAGGCGGTGTGACCGGACCACAAACAGAAGGCCTGAAAGTTAGGGTATGGGGTATGTGGTGTGGGTTTAGGTGATAGCGTTTAGGTGATAGCATGGTGAAATGCCATTGCCTATACCATCATTATAACTTCGGTTGATGGCATGGTGATAGCATGATTAGTTAACCCACCCTTCGTAACAGCAACCGCCTCTTTTTGAACAGCTGGGCAGCCGACACACTCCCCAGTTCCACCGCATCAGCTAACAGATGCCTGTGCCAGCTAAAATCATTGAGAGCGTCGAAGAGAGGGAGAGTGCCATCTACCCACCTGTAGAGAGCCAGGCCTGTTGTGCTCTCCCTGATTCTGGCTGCTGATGGCTGATGAGTATTCGGAGCCCCGATAAGTGCATTTCAAATCCATGGTGACCCTACACTTCTTCTGCCATCTGCTTGTGCTATCACAACCCCCGTTTGATTTGTAGGCCTAGAGTGGCTGTAGACTGATGGCTTGCACTTTTTAAATATTTATGTGAAGATTCAGCACGAAAGCGTCGGACGATTTTTTGCAAGGGGTGCGATTAGGTCCGACAAGGCCAGAGAGACCAGAACTTTTCAACCTCCAACTATCTCGATACTCCGAGACCACATATCTCTCCAATTCTACAGTAAAACAGTAAGTCACACTTCCAGAAACCAGCCTATGGCTTATATTGGAGTTCTTGTGCCCTTGACAAGGCCGATTTTTAGGGGTCAAACTGCAAGTGTCTGCAGGGGTCCAAGCATTTCAAGTCACAATTACAGGAAAAAGCTTTCAGCACCTTTCTTACTTCATTGCACGCCTGTGGCTGCATGAACTCAATGGTTCTGAATACGAGTTCCTCTGAAAATCGGAGCTGTCCAAGTCTCTGTGTGCTTATACATAGCTTATGGCTGTAGATAGGCCCGAAAGCACTGGACGACTTTTTGCAAGAGGTACAATTAGGTCCGACAAGGCCAGAGAGACCAGAACTCCTCAACCTCCAACTATCTCGATACTCTGAACCACATAAATCTCCAATTCTACAGTAAATTTCCTACTTCCAGAAACCAGCCTATGGCTTACATGCAGGGGTCCAAGCATTTCAATAACATCTCAATTACAGGCTTTCAGCATTCTTCTTACTTCCTCACACACCTGTGGCTGCATAAACGCAATGGTTCTGAATACAAGTTCCTCTGAAAATCTGAGCTGTCCAAGTCCCGGTGTGCTTACACTTAGCTTATGGTTGTAGATAGGCCATCGGCCATCGGACGACTTTTTGCAAGAGGTGTGATTAGGTTCGACAAAGTTTGCTTAGTGTAGACCAGACCTTCTCAACCTTCAACATGTTTATTAAGATACTCTAAAGATTGCCTTCATCACCTTTCTTAGGTCATCATGCGCCTGTGGCTTCATAAACTCAATGGTTCTGAAAATGTGGTTCAGGGTAACGAGGGGTAAACTCCCGAGCTTCAGCGTGAAACTGTACCACATCAACAGCAAGCCGTAGAGTTCCTCTGGGAAGCGGAGCTGTCCAGGTCCAGGGGTGCTGAAACGCAGCTCCAGCTGTAGCTGTAGGTAGTTGCTGAAGCCAGTCACGTAAGCTACAGACCTACTTTCTATAAATCGCCGGATTAGTCCCGAAATATCGTAGAATGCTCGCGCGTTAAGTCGTCCCAGTTGCAGACGGTCGATTGCAAATCGTGTCACGTGCCTCGGCGCTCTCCGCCAGTAATCGCGAGCGGCTAATTGTTTCTGGCGTTCAGCAAGCTGTGTTTGTTTTGGTAACAGACAGCCCAAGGTTTCACCTCATGCCGCGCTGTGGCAGGTGATCCTAGGAATATTAATGTCACAGCCTGAGAGCCCCCGCAAGACTGAGAAGTTCTAGAAACAGAGCATGAGAAATAAAGAAATAAACGCTAATGCACCCATTCTTTCAGCGACGTGCCTTTTTTTTCTCAGGGGTTTACGCTGCGTTCACCTATTTCCGTCAGTGCAGAGCTGGATATAGAAACAGAGACCTCTCCAATTCTACAGTAATTTTCCCAGGCTGTGGCTTAGATTGTTAGATTGGAGTTCATGTGCCCTTGATAAGGCCGATTTTCTAAAGACTGCAAGTGACTGCAGGGGTCCAAATACTTCTGTCACAATTCAACAAGAAAAAAAAGCCAGATCTGCTCAACACTGCTCCCGGTTAAGCGCCGGATGGTACATTGTATACATGTATGTGTGTCCCTTTTTTTTTTTTTTTTTTTTTTTTGACAGAACGCAACGCTTATCAGGAGTTGCCATGGGTTACCATCAGTTGCTGTTTTCAGCATTGGTAACCGTCTGCTCCGAGTAGGTGTTTCTTTTGATCTCTCCCCGGTTGCTAAGGCTGTCTGTATCTGGGACACTGCAGACTCTACACTGTGGGAACATTCTACATGACGCCACCATCCACAGAGCCTGTATTAACCTTTTTTCCTTTTCTTTTTTTCTTCACAAAAGCCTGGCTGAGAGATTTTGTCACGTATCGTAGCGCTCAGGATGGACACGCTTCGTGAACAGTGTGACGCTTCAGCCTGCACGGAGGATGCTATATCCAGAAGTGCTGATGCCAGGTTATAAAACCACACAAACCAGCCAAGTGTCACGGCGAAGGGTTGCGTTAAAGGAGTACTCCAGCATTTCCCAACCTGATCTCTGTCCCACACCTCCGTCTGCAGATTTCTGCAGATTGGACCTTTCCCCTCTGGAGAGGCCACGCAGATGCCTGGTCAGGTTCTTGGCGTTTCTAGACTCGGGGCTACTGCAGCTCCCTTCTGGCTGGTCATCCTGTGCGCACCATCAGGTCTGAGAATGTTCAAGCCATGTTCAGCTCCTCCTCTGCTGCTGCATTCTCTCTTCACTGGCTTCCTGTAGCTGCAGCCCAGGCCATCAGATTCATAACCCTGACTCTGGCCTACAAAGCCAAGACTGGACAAGCCGGCCCCTCCGTACTTGATGGCGATGGTCAAAAACCGCCCCGTACCAAGAGCCCTTCCAGCTTCGAGTACGGCTCAGCTCGACCCGCCATCCCTTAAGATCCATGGAAGACAAGCGTCCAGCAATGTGGGTGTAGTTGTTGGTTTGAATATCTGTCGGTTGACCTTAGGGCCAGGACCACTTATTGACGGAAGTATACATGACCCCAATCCCGACAATTAAGGTACTAAACCATCCCTGGTAATCCCAGCCATTTGTTTTTTTGGGCAGTCCAAAGCCCGAAAAAACCATAACCCAGAACTTTTCCGGAGGACCTGTTTGTGTGAACGCAAATGTCCAGCCCCCTAGTGCAAAGTCAAAGGCTAATGTTCAAGTGAGCCCATGTGTGAATACAGCATTTCATTTTCGAGATAGTTTGAAATCACGCTATTGCCAATACCATGCCAAACAACCCCGGCTCGGCCCGATCTATCAATCTCGTCCTTTGCCCATGCTTGTGGTTTTACACTCTGCTACAACTGACTGGTGTGCTCGCTTATTTGTATGCGCAGTGACGTACGACGTGACGTCCCGGGCCGAGTAAGTTCATAATGTTCTGAATTGGCCATCCTTCAACTCCTTATTTTATTATTATTATTATTATTATTATTTATCATCTCCCTGTTGCATTATGAAACCAGTTGTTCTCAAACCAGTCCTTCAGGAACCTCTAGGGAGTCCACAGTTTTGCTCTATGTGCTGCGAGACGGTCTGGACCACCTGGAAGTCCGCAAGAAGTGTTTTGAGAACTGAAGAAGAAATGAAGAAGCCTTTTTTGGATACACAGAGGCAGCCTACCTCACAAGCGTCATGGGCTACTTAAAACCTGGAGCTGTCTCTTGTTCTACAAAAAGAGGTAAATAATAGAAACAAAGGCAACGTCGTCATATGATTGACGTTTGAAAATTGCCACAGATAGCTAGCACAACCACACCTACGGACCAGCGCTGGAAAGTCAACAGTGCACAACTCCCCAGGCTCGCCCCTTTGACCCAGCACTGTTGTATTATGATATTCTTGTATTTTTTAGCCGCTGAACTGACTATGAGAATACTCCATCGGAGGCTGAGTCCCTGCCAGTGGAGATATGTCGGAGTTACTCAAAAAATATGAATAGTATTGTATTTATGTATCGTAAATACGACTAGTTATATTTGTTGGGCCTAGCCTTAAACTAGCGGCCGTAAATGTGGTTGTTAGCTTACAGTTAGCGTGTTAAGTTAGTACCAGGACAAAGACCCCATGGTCGACTGTGAGCTACTGACGTTATACTGATTGGCTAAGCATCCGAGAGAGCATTATAGCCCTTGCACTCTCTGGGTCGGTTAGGATACTCCCCTCTACCCCCATTATGTAGTGTGATGATAGCCAGCGAGGATGTCTGTTAGCTCATGAGAGCTCTTCCTCAATAAATAAAGCCCAAAGCCTTCCTTATATTAGACACGTTGCTGTTAATTCATTGCAAATTGCATCCTTTGGGCTCAGGGGTGGAGCAACTGTCTAAGCATGGCCTTACTGTCAAGAGATTGCCAGAATTTAGCTTGATGCAGACCAGCGTGTTAGCAGTTAGTTAGTAGTCTAGTATTTGATCATATTGGGAGGTAGCAGCCCAGTATTGCCCAGTATTGGTAGTTAGAAGTCCAGTATCACGCTGTATTGTACTTAGCAGCCCAGTATCACCTAGTGTTGGTAGTTAGTAGCCTAGTATTGTCTAATATTGGTAGATAGCAGCCCAATATTACCCAGTATTGGTAGTTAGAAGCCCATTATTACCCAGTATTGATGGCTAGCAACCTAGAATGACCCAGTAGTCATAATTAGCAGCCCAGTATCGCCTAGTATTTATAGCTAGCAGCATAGTATTGCCTAGTATTAGTAGTTTGCAGCCCAGTATCACCCAGTATTGGTAGTTGGTAGTCAAGTATTGCCTGGTATTGGTAGTTAGCAACCCAGTATTACTCAGTATTGATAAATAGTGTTATACCCCTGAATTGGTAGTTAGCAGCCATTATTGCCCAGTATTGTTAGTTAGCAGCAAGTATTGCTCTGTATTGGTAGTTAGTAATCCAGTATCGCCTTGTTTTGGGAGTTAGTAGTCCAGTATTGCCCTGTATTGATAGTTAGTAGTCCAGTATTGCCCTGTATTGATAGTTAGTAGTCCAGTATTGCCCTGTATTGGTAGTTAGTTGTCCAGTATTGCCCTGTATTGATAGTTAGTAGTCCAGTATTGCCCTGTATTGGTAGTTAGTAGTCCAGTATTGCCCTGTATTGGTAGTTAGTTGTCCAGTATCGCCCTGTATTGATAGTTAGTAGTCCAGTATTGCCCTGTATTGGTAGTTAATAGTCCAGTATTGCCCTGTATTGGTAGTTAATAGTCCAGTATTGCCCTGTATTGATAGCTAGTTGTCCAGTATCGCCCTGTATTGATAGTTAGTAGTCCAGTATTGCCCTGTATTGGTAGTTAGTTGTCCAGTATCGCCATGTATTGATAGTTAGTAGTCCAGTATTGCCCTGTATTGGTAGTTAGCAGCCCAGTATTGCCCTGTATTGATAGTTAGTAGTCCAGTATTGCCCTGTATTGATAGTTAGTAGTCCAGTATTGCCCTGTATTGGTAGTTAATAGTCCAGTATGGCCCTGTATTGATAGTTAGTAGTCCAGTATTGCCATGTATTGATAGTTAGTAGTCCAGTATTGCCCTGTATTGATAGTTAGTAGTCCAGTATTGCCCTGTATTGATAGTTAGTAGTCCAGTATTGCCCTGTATTGGTAGTTAATAGTCCAGTATTGCCCTGTATTGATAGTTAGTAGTCCAGTATCGCCCTGTATTGATAGTTAGTAGTCCAGTGTTGCCCTGTATTGATAGTTAATAGTCCAGTATGGCCCTGTATTGATAGTTAGTAGTCCAGTGTTGCCCTGTATTGGTAGGTAGCAGCCAGTATTGCCCTGCATTGGTAGTTAGCAGCCCAGTATCCTATAATGTTGGAAAGAGGCCATATAATGTTACATCAGTTTGAAAAGAACGCTGTTCTGTATATAGATCTGGACTTGAGGCAGTCACACACACACACACACACACACACACTCACACTCACAAGCACACACACACACTCACAAGCACACATGCATGGAGCAGAAGCTGTATCTGAGTAGCAGGTGTAGAATCTGACCCTGTTCTTGCTCAGTATCTGCCCACAGGCAAAGCCTCATTCTCTACCCAATGTTTGTTTCTTAATTAAGTCTGTTCCAACACACAAACCACTTCTTTCTGTGCCTCTCTCTCTCTCTCTCTCTCTCTCTCTCTCTCTCTCTCGCTTGCCCTCTCGCACAAATGCATGCGTCCACAGCAGCGGCTGCCAGTAAGAAATATTTCTGCATCGCAGACGCTGACTTTGATGCGTGCGGCGCTCTTCCGTGCGGCTGGCTAGAAAGCGGCCGCGGCGACGTCTGCGTGTCTACGTGTTTGATGTGTCACAGCTCACCGTGGCCTATCACTCCCCGCCAGACCCGCGCTATCTGCACCAACAGAACACCTTGGCACCGACGGGGGAGGTGGTGTACGTGTGTTTTCCTGAGAGGATGGAGGGCACCTGTTCAGAAGCATTCTCTGCTGTATAATCACCACTGAACGCTTCAGCAAACGTCAGCCCCCTTCTTCTGTTGTTTGAGGTTTTTTCATTTCCGAGACGCTCGGAGCCCGAGGGGGAAGTTTACGCATAATTTCTTCAGCCACATTTGCGGAAACTCTTCCAGCGCACATTATTAGCTGCCTGATGGACATACTTTGAGATATCCATCTGTGTGACATGCATATGTATGTGCTACTTCTGTCTTTTACACGCTTGCACACAGCAGGGGAGGCATCTCTGACCTCACAACCGTGTCAGTTCTGCAGGACATGAAGGCATTCTGCAGAGATGAGGGACGTAGAAACAACTGGGTTCACAAAAGTGGCTTAAGAAATTTTGAGGTAGATGCTTAGAGCTTTTGTCCTCACTTCATACTTAAGACAGAAGTTAGGACAAATTGATGTTCATCTTAGAGAAGGAAGACATTCATATAATGATACAAGCAAACTCAGCAAGACTCCCAAAGGGATAAAAATAATAGTAATAAAAAACAGTAAATAAAGAAAAAATAAATACAATTATTATTTAAATATATAATTAACATTTATTTAAAAAATATTGTAATTAATTATTAAATATATATATAACATAATATTTGTAATTTAATACACCTTTATGTATATTTGTCTGTGTGTGCACGTGTTAATTCGTTTGTTAGATTATTATTGTTCTGTAAAAATGTAAATATTTAACATTTTCTTAAGAATTTACTTTAAAAAAAGGTCATGACAATTGCTATTGTATAATTATAGAATTGTAATATTTATTGTGTTATCATTATTATTATTAGTAGTAGTAGTAGTATTTAATTAGACAATTATGACAACTATTATATCATTATAAAGTTTTCTAAATTGTTATTCTTGGAAAATGTAACATTTTCTTAAGAATTTACTCAATGCTTAAATATAACTAATTATAAATATATTATTTTTTATATGAATATAATGATATAACCATAAGAATTATTATATAATTATAATAAAGTTTTCTTTATATATATATAGTGGTAATTTATCTACGTTTTTGCATCTGAGTGTCTTGCTATCCCTTTTCTGCTGTGACACTGAGAATTTCCCCACTGTGGGACTAATAAAGGATTATCTTATTTTATCTTATCTTAAGTGTTATTATTATTTATATTATTATTATTATTATTATTTATTATCAGCCAATCAGGACCGATTTATTTGACACATATCAGCCTTAAAGGCACAGTCACAAAAGAGAAGGGATAAAAAAGAGAAGTTAGGACATGGAAATGAACCCAAACATGGACCCAAACATGGTTCTTCTGAGGTATCGCTCAAGTGTTATAGCCACGGATAAGCCTGTTGATGCGGGTTTATGTCAGTTGAGAAAAGCTTGTGTAGTGTAGTCTTCTGTATGCTGCCCTGCAGTAAAGTCTTGCCAGTTATTATTATTATTATTATTATTATTATTATTATCAATTCCACATAGTGTCAACACTCCAGACTCAGTGCTACGCTCAGATGGAGGAGGCCGTTTAATGGCGCTGGCCGCTGGTTGCTGTAGAAGTAGTAGTCTGTTTGTGTGGGGTCTTTTCATCGGCGCTGCGGTCATAAATACTGCCTCTAGCCTTTTTTTCGCTGACTTCCTTTTTTTTTCGAGAAGCTGGTCGCGCTGGCTCATTCCGCTTGCAGGCAGGACCGGCTCTTGAAATAAACAATTTCTTTTGCTCGGGGTCCAATTCCAAACATGCTTTTATTAGCCTAAATGGTCAGCGCTCGCTAAGGATGCCATTAAGAAGAAGAGGGGGAGTCCAGCCGGGGTGCGGGCATCCCCGTTATTTATTTAGAAGCCATGAGTTTGATAAGAATGGAAAGACTGTCCGTTCCGGTGGGCTGCTTTTTCTTTAGAAAATGTATCAGACAGGTCGAGATATTGACCTTTTCTGTTGCCGATGCTCTGATAGCCTGACGTCAATCGATGACTACAACCACGGCTAATTTAATCAAGTAATAAATCCGTTCAGGCTGACCTATACTGCGAACGATTTTCCGCGGGGCGTTTTCTGGGTTTCGGAAGGCATCTTCGCTACGTATCAGGACATGCTAAGTGACCTCAGGGTCACTCTTATGCAAGAACTGGTCTATTTAGTGTAATATTAAAGGGCCACTTATCATGGGAGAACAACTGTTCTCCACCGTGCTGAAATGAAAGGGCAGGATGTGGGGTGTAAACATGTAGCCTTTGCGTTGAAGTGAAAACGTTGAATTCGCTGTTTTTGTGATGTCATAAAAAACTCAACAAAAATGACGTTATATACACTAGTGGTCAAGCGTTTTAGAACACCTCCAATTCTCACGGCTTTTATTGACATTTAAGTCAAATTCAGAGGCCTGAAATGAGCCGTGCAGCACTGCCAGTGGACTAGTGAAAATATTTGGGGTTGTTCTAAAACTTTTGACGGTGGTACTGTGTACATATCCGCCTTTTGAGCCTACAACAGTTTACACTGAAAACTTACGAAATGTTTTAGATTGTTGTTTTTTTTTGTAATAAGGCGCCATAAAAAACAGCCAATCAGGACAGATTTAATTTACATATATCAGCCTTAAAGGCACAGTCCCAAAAGACAAAGGAATAAAACAGAGAAGTTAGCACAGTTAGAGGTCATGGAAAGGAATTTTGATGTCATACAGATACAAGGTAAGTGGATTATTAATATAATTCAATTTATTTGTATTGTTTTATTGTTTTTCTTTCAGTTTTAAGTAAAAAAAAATTCCAAAAAAATTATTGAAAGTCGCAAAAACTTTTTTACCATCTATCTACCAGCTATTTTTTATTTGAAATTTAAAATTACTCATCTTAAATCTAATCAATATGTTTAATTTTGAACATTTAACAGAAATTTACTCGCATTTACTCGAAATTTAAGTCGCAAAATATTCTCACAGTACATTTAGGATTTTTTTACATCAATATGATAAGTGGATTATTCAGTTTATTTGTAGTTAGGTTTTACTGATTTAAGGTCATTTTACCATCGCTATATTGTTTTATTTTATCTTAATTTGAAGTAACTCATCTTAAATCTAGTCAATATGCTTAATTTTTTTACATTTTCCAGAAAATTTCTTGAAAATCTGACAGTCGATTTAAGATTATTATGACATCACACAGACGTCATAAGTGGATTATTGGGATTATTTTGTTTATTTGTAATGTTTTACTGATTTAAGGTCGTATTTTTACTTAAGTACTTATTATTGTTAAGTAACTCATCTTAAATCTAGTCAATATATTTAATATTTAATATTAGAGCATGAGGGTAAGAGCTTAACAGGCACTGGTACATCACTTTAGAGACTGGTCGAGCCCCACTTGGGTCTTTAGTACTTGGGTGTTGGTGGAGGTGTGTGTCCAAATAAAGGACGTTAGGGAGTCACTTGATCCCTACATCTGTGTTGTACTAGCTGCCTACCGGGTCAGGGGGAACCCAGAGGGATGTGCCCACATATGTCATAATTGGATGTCATTGCTGCAAAAATAAGATATCCTGGCAGGTAAAGCATCTTAAATTGAACTGATGTATCTAATATTTTTCACTTATTATAAGAACACTTATTTATTATTTTAATTATTTTTAGTCATTTGTTTTACTGATTTTAAAGTAATTTACAACATTTTCTTAAATATTCTATTAATATTTAAATGATTTTATCTTAACTTTAGGCACTGTGTTTCATATTTAGGCATATTTCTTGAAAAAAGCAAAAAAAAAATGGCAATGGATTTAAGATTATTTAGGCTTAGACTAGAATAGTATGAAAGTTATTGATTTGTGCAATAGCATTTTCAAACATGCAGCAGATCAATAACTTTCACATTAAAGGGCATTCAGTCTAAAACTACATTTTGACATGTTATTTTTCACATTACGTTTTATTATGTAGCGCATCGTTGCATCCCTCAACCACCATCAGTTTGACAGAATTTACAGTGGAATGCAACAATTTGGGCTGTTCTGGTCAAAATACCTGTCACTGTGAATAGCTAAGCCAGTAAAAGAGGATGTGATTTTCAAAAGGCATGAAGTTAAATACTTAAAACATTTCTTGAATATTTTAAGCAAGATTACTTTTATTGTTTTTTATAGTTTTAAAATGAACAAAAAGGATCAAGTCCTGAAGCTAAAGTCTAGGCTAGTCATAGTAACACCCTCTAGGGCTCTGTTCAGTGCTTCCCAAATCAGATCTGGTAAAATTATTGCAGTTCTACTTTTTTGCAAAGACAATTGAGGATTTATGAAAAGTTAAATTTGACTAAAACATTTACAGTTTTAGGCGACTAAAACGACATTAAAACTAAAATGGGACTAAAACTATGATACATAAATTAAAGTGAATCAAAACTAATGTCATATCAGTGAAACCTTCAGCTTTTTATAGATAAATAAATGCAGAATATGTTTGAAGAAAAACGGGTCATATTTCCTTTATAATTTCTGATGTTATGGGTTATTTATATGTTCAAATGCGTCTAAAACTAATATCCATTTTAGTTGAAGGACTAAGTCTAAAACTAAACTAAAATCAAAACTTATGTGATATCAGTGAAACTGTCAACATTTTAAAGATATGTAAAGGTAGAATTTCTTTTTAGTTTTAGTTTTCTTCAACAAAAACTACACTAAAACTAGTAACTAAATTATTAAAATGTGACTTAAACTAATACACATTGTAGTCAAGAGACTAAGACTAAAACTAAATCAAAATGAATATGTCATATCAGTGAAACTGTCAGCTTTTTAAATATAAATAAATACAGAATGTGTTTGAAAAAAATAGTCATATTCCTTTTGTAATTCTGGATGTTACATGTTGTTAAATGCAACAATTTCTTTAGCTATTTAGAAAGTTAGACATAAATATGACCTCTAAAATAGTAAAACCATATAAATTCATGACTAAAATTAGACTAAATATTTTAGAAATGCAATCAACTAAAACTTGACTAAAATGTTTTTAGCTTTGGTCGACGTAAACGACACTAAAACTAATAACTAAATTGCTCAAATATGACTAAAACTAATATCCATTTTATTCAAAGGACTAAGCCTAAAACTACATAAAAATCAAACGTATGTGATTTCAGTGAAACTGTCAGCATTTTATAGATAAGTAAAGGTAGACTGTTTTTTTTTTACTAAAACTACACTAAAACTAGTAACTAAATGACTAAAATGTGACTTAAACTTATACACGTTTTAGTCAGGAGACTAAGACTAAAACTAAATCAAAATGAACACGTCATATCAGTGAAACTGTCAGCTATTTAAAGATAGGAAAGGTTTTGTTTCAGTTTTTACTTTTCTTCCACTAAAACTAGTTACTAAAGTACTAAAGTTAGTTACTAAATTACTAATTTGACTAAAACTAATATACTGTACATTTTAGTCAAGAAACTAGGACTAAGACTAAATCATCTGTGAAAATGAACTTAGTCTGGAGGCGATCTGTTGAAAGTGTGACCTGGACACAAGAATACAGAGGGCCCTATTTTAGTGAGCTTTAGGCAGCTTGATTTAGGGCGTGTCGGGCGGTCTTTGCTATCGAAACGTTGGGAAAAGTTCGTCCTGTGCGGCTCAAAATGCGCAAAGTCATGTACTGAGTCTCTTAATTAATCGAGGGTGTTTTTATTGGGCGTAATGTGCAGTAAAGTGCAATCAGCGTGTCTCTCACCATCCCTTTAAGAGCCAGGTGCGGTCAGACTGACCTTGGCGGGTTGCTATTTCAGTGGTGTAAAGCGTGGGGGGGTGTACGAGCATCGGGCTGCACGTGCCTGTGTTGACAATTCACTGCCAAGATAGTAACAAACGTCTGCCTGTTGAGGAACGTCTGCCTAGGCTGTTTTCAGTCAGTGGAGCTCCTCCTATGTCAGCAATACTCCTGAAATTGACCTGAACACCCCTCATTTCGAGACCACCAGCGTACTTTTCAAGATTTTCCTTGATTTTTTTTTTATCACGGGAGATCTTTAACCCTCCTCCCTGGCCGTGAATATGTATGATCAGCCAGCGCAGCCATGCAAACATTGTTTAGTCTTCTTGTCTTCAGTGAAATCCATGTAAAACGCGAATGTGTCTCTCAGTCGTGTTCATTATTTAAAAGTCTTCGCGCTCTCGCGTTTCTTCTGAATAATAAGCAGGCTAACATTTAACCCAGTTAGCGATCTGACTCGGCAACACCGGGAAGGTTGGGCGTAATGATGTCTGCGACTCTTACGTGGTTCTGTTTTATGGTACAGCTGTAAATATTTGGTCTTCTGTTGTTGCTTTTTCAGTGTTTGGATATCAAATGTGTGTTTGAATGAAGCTCTCGCGCAGAACCACGTGTTTATTCAAGAGAGCGCTCAGACACAGCTGTGGGAAAGAAAAATCGATGCTCATTTTTCTGCTGTGATGAACTTTGATATAAGAAGCGCACTCACGCCTCCTCCATCCACACACACACACACACACACACACTCACACTCAAACAGCTGTATCGATGGAGCAGGTGTAGTCCTGACACAGTTCTCTCTTCATTTCTGCCTGGAGCTAAACCCCATTTCCTCCTCATATTTCTGTCTCTTAATTAAGTTCAATGTGTGTCTTTCTCTTTCTCCCACTGTGTGTGTGTGTGTGTGTGTGTGTGTGTGTGTGTGTGTGTGTGTGTGTGTTACAAAGCTGAGCTGTTCTGTGGTGCTTAATATGCAGGAGGATGTTTAATACTGGGTGGATTTGTGCGTATGGTTTAAAGGTATTTGCATTGCGGTGAAGCAGAACTGTGTGTTGGGCTCGTGATGTGGATCTTCACGGTGTCAGAGTTGTTACATCAGAATGATCTGTTCATCATCAGACAGATTTAATCAGATCTCGCTGATTCGTCAGACCGATATCTGATGATGTGATTATTGAACTTCAGAGGAGCAGAATGTTTTGAGATTAGGTCAAAGTGTTAGATGTTAACTGCTCTATCTGATGTTAGATAGATGTTAACTGCTCTGTCTGATGTTAGATAGATGTTAACTGATCTATCTGATGTCAGACAGATGTTAACTGCTCTATCTGATGTTAGATAGATGTTAACTGATCTATCTGATGTCAGACAGATGTTAACTGCTCTGTCTGATGTTAGATAGATGTTAACTACTCTGTCTGATGTTAGACAGATGGTAACTACTCTATCTGATGTTAGATAGATGTTAACTGATCCATCTGATGTTAGATAGATGTTAACTGCTCTATCTGATGTTTGATAGATGTAAACTGCTCTATCTGATGTTAGATAGCTGTTAACTGCACTATCTGATGTTAGATATATGTTAACTGCTTTATCTGATGTTAGATAGATGTTAACTGCTCTATCTGATGTTAGATAGATGTTAACTGCTCTATCTGATGTTAGATAGATGTAAACTGCTCTATCTGATGTTAGATAGCTGTTAACTGCACTATCTGATGTTAGATATATGTTAACTGCTTTATCTGATGTTAGATAGATGTTAACTGCTCTATCTGATGTTAGATAGATGTTAACTGCTCTATCTGATGTTAGATATATGTTAACTGCTCTATCTGATGTTAGATAGATGTAAACTGCTCTATCTGATGTTAGACAGATGTTAACTGCTCTGTCTGATGTTAGACAGATGTTAACTGCTCTGTCTGATGTTAGATAGATGTAAACTGCTCTATCTGATGTTAGACAGATGTTAACTGCTCTGTCTGATGTTAGACAGATGTTAACTGCTCTATCTGATGTTAGACAGATGTTAACTGCTCTATCTGATGTTAGATAGATGTTAACTGCTCTATCTGATGTTAGATGTTAACTGCTCTATCTGATGTTAGACAGATGTTAACTGCTCTGTCTGATGTTAGACAGATGTTAACTGCTCTATCTGATGTTAGACAGATGTTAACTGCTATGTCTGATGTTAGATGTTAACTGCTCTATCTGATGTTAGATAGATGTTAACTGCTCTATCTGATGTTAGATAGATGTTAACTGCTCTATCTGATGTTAGATAGATGTTAAGTATACTAGCTGAGGTTAGTTAGATGTTAAGTACACTAGCTGAGGTTAGTTAAATGTCAGCTACTGTAGCTGATGTCATTTAGATGTTAACTACTCTAGCTGATGTTGAAGAATGTATGTTGTATGATGTTTTTAAACATATTCCTCAGCATGCTGCTACATTTTTGTGGTACTGGTTCTTAGCCTTCTTAACACCGGTGCCATCACCTAAAAAGTGAGACTACAGCGTCTACAGTGTTAACTGTAGTTTATTTTTTACTTCTTCTCCATGGTTAACCAACTAACCATTCAGCTTTTCCGTAGCCATATTGGGAATGATCTCCATTTCGGAAGAGGTCAAGGTTTATTTACATATCACACTGACTTTTTCTCCAATATCGTTCTGCTTTTGGTGAAGGATTTTAGGAATTCTTTGGTGAGTGAGATACCAACTCTGGCTGTAACTGACACAGCTCGGCACATCTAACCAGCAGCCAGATAACCTTTCACTTTCGCTGAGTGTTCCTTGCCTCCCTCAAACAGCTCATGGATGAAATAAATAAAAGAAGAAGCAGGAGTTAAAGGGCAGTTGTGGTGCCAGGATGCAAAAAAAAAAAAAAAAAAAAGAACCAACCATTTCGGCCTATATAGGCCAGATTTCACAGGTCTGGTCTGGAATGGATTGGAAAATATCCTGCCGCCTGCCAAGGCTGGCCACACAGGAGCTCTTGCAATCTCTGTGAAGCAGGGCCTCGCAAACCTTGAGGGAGGTGACGAGAGCAGCTCCTCTATGACCTTTGAGAAGGTGTGAAGGATGAGGATAATCAGGGTAACTCGTCGAGGATTGAATTCAGCTACGAGATGGGCACCTGTCTCCAGGGATGCCACTGAATCCCGCGAGGGGGATACAACACGGATTTTCTCGGAAAGAGATCTTGAGAAAGAAAATCACATTTTACATTTTTTTAGTTTTTTTTTTTTTTTTGCAGACTGAGGTGGTTTTCTTCAATGGTTTTATGTGCTCTGGGTAGGTGTCCGTTTTGTGCGAAAATGCTCCAGGGGCCCCGAGTCCAATTCTGAGCGGTCAGGGTAGACTATTTCGTAAGCATTTTTTTTGTGCTGACCAATCATATGAATCTGAAGGCAGGTCTTATAGTAAAAGTAAAAATGTAGTGATTATGTATCAAGTTGTCATGGAAAAAACAAAAGCAGTACCTGGCAGAAGAAAAAAAAATACAATAATATCAAAGAACTACAATAATATATTACAATAATATCAGATGGTTTGAGTGTTTACCTTGATTACAGATTCTTCTCAGGAGACTCACTTTCAGCCTTTCTGCAGCACACCTTCTACCAGAAGTCCAATGCATAACTGTTAAACATGGTGGTGGGGGTGATTTTTGCAGTAGGAAGTAGGATTGGGCGGTATAACGGTAAAATATTATAAATATATTGATAAAAATATTGACGCTATCTCAAAATGAGGATGATACTTCAATTACTAAAGTGTTTGATGTGTCTGATCTCTGTTCTGTGCCTATCTACTACATGACCAAATAAGCTCAAGCCCCGTCTCTGTGCTCTCAGATATGAGGCTTTATCATCTAAACGGATGTGATTTGAGCCTCAGTTAGCGGGAACACGGCCTGCTAGCTAACTTATCTAAGCCTAGCTAGCCGGCTACGAGTCCTAAAACACAGCAGAACTGGTCCCTCATGATTCGTCATTGCATCAACTTAATGAGGCGGATTCGTTGTTGATTCGTCTTCATTAAAAAGATTCGTTGTTGATTCATCTTCATCAGGCGGATTCGTTGTTGATTCGTCTTCATTAGAAAGATTCGTTGTTGATTCATCTTCATCAGGCGGATTCGTTGTTGATTCGTCTTCATTAGAAAGATTAGTTGTTGATTCATCTTAATCAGGCAGATTCGTTGTTGATTAAAAGGTAAAAAGGTAAAGGTGCACGTTTTTGTTACTGTACAGCGAAATGTGTCCTCCGCATTTAACCCATCTGGTAGTGAACACACACTCACACACACACGTGTTAGGGGCAGTGAGTACACACACACACCCAGAGCGGTGGGCAGCCAACTCCAGCGCCCAGGGAGCAGAGAGGGTAAAGGGCCTTGCTCAAGGGCCCAACAGTGTCAGCTTGCCGAGCCCAGGAATCGAACCTACCTGTTATCGATAGCCTGGCGCTCTAACCGCTGAGCCACCACTGCCACTTTGTCTTCATCTAAAGGATTTGTTGTTGATTCATCTTCATCAGGCGGATTCGCTGTTGATTCGTCTTTATCGGGTGGAATCGTCATTGATTCGTCTTTATCGGGTGGCTTCGTCATTGATTCGTCTTTATTGTGTAGGTTCATCGTTGATTCGTCTTCATCAGAAGGATTCGTCATTGATTCGTCTTTATTAGGCGGATTCACTGTTGATTCGTCTTTATCGGGTGGATTTGTCGTTGATTCGTCTTCATCAGAAGGATTCGTTGATGATTCGTCTTCATCAGAAGGATTCATTGTTGATTCGTCTTCATCAGAGGGATTCCTTGTTGATTTGTCTTCATCAGAAGGATTCTTCGTTGATTCATCTTCATCAGAAGGATTCGTCGTTGATTTGTCTTTATCAGGCAGATTCGTTGTTGATTTGTCTTCATTAGAAAGATTCGTTGTTGATTCATCTTCATCAGGCGGATTCGTTGTTGATTCGTCTTCATTAGAAAGATTAGTTGTTGATTCATCTTCATCAGACGGATTTGTCATTGATTCATCTTCGTCAGGCAGATTCGTTGTTGATTAAAAGGTAAAAAGGTGCAGGTGCACGTATTTGTTACTGTACAGCAAAATGTGTCCTCCGCATTTAACCCATCTGGTAGTGAACACACACTCACCCAGAGCGGTGGGCAGCCAACTCCAGCGCCCAGGGAGCAGAGAGGGTAAAGGGCCTTGCTCAAGGGCCCAACAGTGTCAGCTTGCCGAGCCCGGGAATCGAACCTACCTGTTATCGATAGCCTGGCGCTCTAACCGCTGAGCCACCACTGCCACTTTGTCTTCATCTAAAGGATTTGTTGTTGATTCATCTTCATCAGGCGGATTCGCTGTTGATTCATCTTTATCGGGTGGAATCGTCATTGATTCGTCTTTATCGGGTGGATTCGTCATTGATTCGTCTTTATCGGGTAGGTTCATCGTTGATTCGTCTTCATCAGGCGGATTCGTTGTTGATTCGTCTTCATCAGAAGGATTTGTTGTTAATTCATCTTCATCAGAAGGATTCGTCATTGATTCGTCTTTATCAGGCGGATTCACTGTTGATTCGTCTTTATCGGACGGATTTGTCGTTGATTCGTCTTCATCAGAAGGATTCGTTGTTGATTCGTCTTTATCAGAAGGATTCATTGTTGATTCGTCTTCATCAGAAGGATTCATTGTTGATTCGTCTTCATCAGAAGGATTAGTCGTTGATTCGTCTTTATCAGAGGGATTCGTTGTTGATTCGTCTTCATAAGAAGTATTTGTAGTTGATTTGTCTTTATCAGGCAGATTCGTTGTTGATTCGTCTTCATCAGAGGGATTCGTTGTTGATTCGTCTTCATCAGAAGGATTAGTCGTTGATTCGTCTTTATAAGAAGTATTTGTAGTTGATTTGTCTTTATCAGGCAGATTTGTTGTTGATTCGTCTCCATCAGAAGGCTTCGTTGTGAATTCATCTTCATCAGGTGGATTCGTCACTGATTCATCTTCATCAGAAGGATTCGTTGTTGATTCGTCTTCATCAGAAGTATTTGTCGTTGATTCGTCTTTATCAGGAGGATTCGTTGTTGATACGTCTTCATCAGGAGGATGGAATGTTGGTCAGAAACACCTGTGGATGTTTTCAGATCTGAAGCGAGAGCTGGATGTTCTCCTCTTCCTCAAAGATAAAAAGCTGATAAATGCTGTTTATCTGATGGGAGCTGTTTTGGTGAGTCTACCAGGTTTCGTTTTCCCCAAATCTCTGAATCACTTTTTGAAGTCTTTGAATTTTGCCAGCTAATTAAATGCTGGGTGGTCTCTGACTTTGGCCTCGGACTGCATATCAAAATGACAATTACCTATTACTTTGGAACCAGAGAGAAGCGCAGCCAGAAACAGCCTTCAAAAAAACCACAGTGTGAACCCTCGAAGAAACAAGACGAGTGTGCAGTGTGCCTCAGCCTTCAGAAATAACACAGCGTGATTCCTCCCTTACCGAGACGTCCTTGAATCGGGCCTGAAAAATGAAGCCCTGAGCCTTTTGTAGTGGACGTTGTGGTGTGGAGATTGCCTGTAGGGCTGCAGTGAAAACTGAATGGAAGCCTGCTATAACGGAAGCTCGGTAGTGGTTTGCTGATGCAGTCAAGATCCAGGGAGCAAAGACTTGCTCTTATTTGAATATGATACATGGAGCATCAGCAGCTATGTTGGCATATCAGGCCTGAAAAAAAAAGAGACCTGTGAAGAGCTTCTAAAAATGTCCAGAAACTTGTGTTCTACCTCTAGATGGTGAGAACACTCGATCTGTGACTCGCTGTGGGTTGTGATAGAAGTGGCCCAGACCGTAGGTGGGGCCAAACTTAGATGCTGGAGGGGGAGGGGGGGAGGCAACTGGCTGATGGAAGCTGCGGGGCTTGGCCTGCTGTGCTGGCAGTACGGTAAAGAAGAGGTAAGGGCAGCAGGCACTGCTAGTGTGTCTCATCAGCTGTAGGCTGCCTCGTCTTTGAGGTGGACGACTGAGATACAGATCACACAGGCTTTAGCATTTAGGTCAGGTCTGGTCTCGCTGGTCACCATCTACTCTGACTTATTATTTTTTTATAAAGGTAGACGCTCAGGAATTGATGCTGAGATTGGAAAAATAAGGACTCGCAGTGTTACTGATGCGAAGCATCTTCAGGCTGGTAATCAGGAGTGAATGTATGAATTACAAGCCAGGTCCATGAGGTCAACGCCAACATGAGGTCAGCGCCAGCAAGGATGGATAGCAGTATTACTTTGAGATGGTAAAACCATATAAAAAAATGGATAGATGGATACCACCCAACCCTACTTAGACATCAGAGCATTTTCAGCTCCTCGCCCATCCAATACCTCCCAAACACATTCAGTCATGCTGAGGTCTGCACTCTGGGACGGTCAGTCCATTATCCTGAGACCAGCAGCACCTTCAGAGGTCTGTTTAATATTCTCAGCAAGAGCTTCATGGTAAGCTCCACATCCTTCCAGACCCACAGTGTTGAGTCGTCCCTTGCTAGGTTGGAAAGAAACGCCTGTGGATGCTAAGCCAGGATACAATAGTCCTCAGGGACCTCCAGACGTCTGGAGCTACACTCCTAATGCTAGAGCTGTCTGCTAACACAGCATTGGCTAATCACCCTCACTGATTTGAGAGCCATCAAGCTCACCCAAAGCACTGTGTGACAAAGAGGACATCGACTCCAGTGGTTTCTGATGATTGATGTGTGCCCTGATGTGGCCCTCTGTAAAGCCATTGATATCTGTTGGCTTCATTGGAAACCTGTGCAGCTGAGAGGTCTATATGCTAGTGTGTGGCTAGAGTTCCAGCAAAGGACAAACCCACTGAGGGCTAAGGCTTGTGCAGCTGCCCCACCGTATTATCAGATTTTTCATTAGCTTAATGTTTTATTAATGAGCGTTGATGAGCAACACCAGGGCCAGCAAATGTCTGTATTTTTTTTTATCCAATTAGATTTCTGCATGATTTATTGGCTGCATAGGTTTCGCACTACATCGTCACGGAAACGTAACAAAGTTAAGCTGTGTGTGTGCTTTGTGTGTCGCAGGTATATGATGGGTGTGAACCTGGAGGGCAGGGATCTATCGTTTATGGACGACGGCTACCAGGTCAACCCCAAACTGGTGGTTATTGTGCTGAATCCGGACAGAGAATGGGAGAAGGTGAGTTGTTTACATTCATCTTTAAGCAAAACAGGAATATTTTTGGTGTCATATCTAGGGATGCATTGCGATTTGTGCAACACTAACACTGCAAATATCGGATTAATCATGGTTCTGGTCTCTGGTTCTTGCCCAAGAAAACCAGCATGGCCATGGTTTCTGGCTTGAGGCTCGAGCACTGAATGTACTAAGCCAGAATGCCAGATTGCCGTGGTTGTGTTGCCATGTACGGGAGAGTGGGTAACAGACTAGTACAGGGTAACACTGACTGAAGTTTCAAGAGGAACAAGGATTTGGCCAACTTCTCGCTTTCCTATAGTAATATTATCCGACCATGTTCAGATTCTAATTTTATACCTTAAAGCTGCCCTAGAACGAGAGCTGTGCTTATTTTGGCAGAGTTGAATAATGAGTGGTCAGTACATGGAAGTGACAAACCCTGAAACTCAACCACTGCTGTCTATTCACTAAAAAGAGAATCCTGCAAAACAGGCCAATTCCAAAACCTTAAAACTGTTACATCACAGTCTTGACTCGCTTTAATTACACCCCCAAAACCTACATAAATCCCACCCTGGCCAGAAAGCATAGCCATGTGGAGCCTGTTAGAGTAGCCCAACTGGGAACCTAAAAAGTTTTGTCCTTGGGTTCCATGTTGGCCCCACCAATTGGATGCCCACCAGGCTCCTACAAGGGTCAGTGATGGGTTGGCACTGCATACAGTGCCTAGATGGGACCCATTTGAGATTAAGGTGGGCTGTAGGCCCAGTGAGTCCCAGTGAAAACGTATGTACAGACCCCATGCCTACCTGGAACCCACCTGGCGCCCACATAGCCCCCGTTCCACCCCTGTGAGCCCCACATGAGCATGTTGGCTGGGTATTTGAAAGCTGGTAAAGCTGTAAAAAGCGACTGTGACTTCAGGAGGACTCAGATTTGGTTACGGAAATACAGGTTACTACAAAAACCATGGCTTTTCCTTTGCCAGTGTCCGTAGAAGGGGAGCTCAGACTCAAAACATGTGACAAAGCGATCTGCTGCAGGATAAATGCTAGCGCTAGCTGATTGATTGCGCTGATTGTAACAGCTGAGAGGACACAGTGAGTGGACAGCAACCCTGTCCGGTAAGATTTGGGAAGAGGCAGGTTCTGAGAGCCACTGCGAGCTCGTCAGGTAAAATAACAGGGTGGTAAATAGACCTGTAGAGCGAAATCTGAGCATTTTCACCCAAAAACATAAGTCACATACTTACCAATTACTCGCCAAACAACAGCTGGAATACTCTGAAGTGACTTCAGCTTGCCGTTCATTATTGGGAGGTGCGCCAGGCCTCCTTGCGCCTCCATACTGAACTGTTCTATATACGCTCGGAGGGCTATTTGGGCTATTCAATTTTTTGGAGCGATATTTGCTCTCTCAGTTTACTCTCTCCTTCAGTGGACCTAATTGACGAAATAATGCTTTAATGTTTCCTTTATGACGGTCGATTGTCTCAGCCTCGCGCCCTCGCTCTCTCATCAGCTTTAGCCGTCCTCTCCCTCCGTCTCCCCACTCCAGACACTCGCGTTCACAACCATTTGCTCACTCGCACGTTCTCTTTAACGAGTTGTTATTCTCTGAGGTGCGTCGGACGCCGTGTGTTTTGACGGCGCCCTGTAGCGTGCGAAGCCTCTTCCTTTCTCCTCCTGTCTCGCTCGTTCGCTCACTCACTCACTCCCTCCCTCCCTCTCTCTCTGCTTCTCGCACATGCACACACATTAAAACCCTGCAGTGAGTGTGTGAAGAGTGTGGCACTAATCATTTCTCACTGCATCAGGCTGGAACAGGGGTGTGAGTAGATTGTGCTAACTGGGTTTGCACACACACATACACACAAACACACACACACATGATGCACAGTAGTTAACAGCACATTAGACACGCCCTCATGATAATACCTAAAGATGCCCAAAGCATCGGTCAGTGGCTCCGTTGTCTAACGCAGCCTGAGTCTGAGTGAGCACAACTGGCCGTGCTACTATGGTTGGGTAGATGGCGCTCTGTCTCCCCTCACCCCTGTTGGCCAGCACATGTATCATAGGAGACGTGTTAAGCCCTTACCTTCCTAGTGTCGGGAGCGTTGCTAGTGCTAGGGACATCACAGCAATCTTAAACACTGGCTCCTCCCATCGCAGCCAGATTAGTGTACAGCGTTAGTAGCTAGTGTTCTCCTCCCAGCATGTTGAAGCTGGCTTTATGTTACATAGGGAAAGCAGATGCTAGCTTCTACCTTCCCTGCACTGGTGGCATGCTGTGACAGTGGGACTAAAATGATGTAAATTGTCCCCCAGTTGTCCTAAAAGTAATCCATGTACTTCAGAGCTATTCGTTATGGTACCTGTGATGCTGTTTTGAGCCTAAGTAAAGTTCAGCCATTGGTTGATTTCCAGTTTTGGCGTCTGGACAGCTCTCGATTGGACTGTTCCAAGCATTGGGGTTCCCAGTTGGCACAAGTATCTAAGTATCATCATTCCCCTTTGATGCCACATGAGTCTTTTTCTCTCTGGGTGGGTAGAATGGGCCTCCTTTTCCCCCTCCTGTCTCTCAGCGTAATGCTAGCCAGCATGGGTGTCTCTTGGCTGCTGTAACAGATCTGGACGGTTCTGATTAGCTATTGGATAGCTTTCCAGTGACGCTGTGCAAAGATGACGTGGTTCTTCACACAGGTCTGGGGAAGCACATTCTAGGTTTGCTGGTGGCATCATGTGAAAGGGAGGTCCTAGCTAGCAGGGTCTGGTCCAGATGTACAAAATTCTGCCCAATTCTGGTGCCCAAATCAGTCTGGTGTTCTGTTGCCTGGAGCTAAACTCTGCAAGATGGTAGATCTCCAGGACTCCCAGATCTGCCACTGTATGACTAGTTTATGGCCTCTATCAATTTTGGCATCGCCACGAAATATGTAAGTACACCCTTTCAAAGGTGGCTCCTCAGGGGTTCTTTAGCGAAGGGAACGGTTCTGTATGGACCCAAGTCAACTCGATGGTTCTAGTTTTTCACTATGGGCTGGTTTTACAGACCTGGATGAAGACTAATCCCATGATTTTTATACAGTGATTCGCCATTGGCATTTGAACTTAGTCCAAGACCACACTTAGGGTGTGTTTACACTTGTAGTTCAGTTCCCCATGGTCTGCTTTGCATTCATACTGACATATTTGCAAGTACACCAGATCAAACTCAAAGGGAAAAAGCTTCAGATTTAACCACGGTTAACGTTAAAGCTGTAAAACTGAACGTTACTGTGGCTGCATCCCAAATCACACATCATACCTTACAGAGGCCACTACACTAATGTATGCAGTTCTAATGGTGGCTAGTTCTGCAACACTGTGTAGTAGTGTGTGGTTTGGGACACAGCCCCACTAAGCTAAAGCACACAAATGAGGGCAGGTCAGAGGGCAGAGACTCGTCCGTGGACGGCATGACGTTGGTGAAGCGAGCGGAGAGGGTTGATGCTAGATTTTGTGGGCAGGAGTGACCCCTGGGCCCGTTCACAACTCAACGCTCAGATGGTTTAGATGCCTATGGTTCCCAGTGTGTTAAACATAACAACGTCAAACAACCCGCACCAGAGTTCGTTCAGAAACTTAGAGACCAAGACCCACCTGCTTGGGCCAAACAGCCCTATGATAAGGGGAAAATGGTGCAGTGCCAAATAACCCCTTGCATCTCCAAAACAGCATCCCTGCAGAACCTCCAGTGGACGTCAGTGTAAAGTGGAAGTCCTAGTTATTTTGGAGCATTTCTATTGGTCCACTCATCATGAAATCTGAACACAATGTAAATGTTCTGAGCTTAAAAAATATCAGGAAAACTGATTACCTTCATTATTTTGAGCTTATGCAGGATTACAGTGGCTCTTCAGTGTCTGTAACCCAGCCTGTGCTGCTCTTTGGAGCTGGCTGCACATGTGCTGAGGCAGAGGACAAGCTAATCCTTTTGACCTTTGTAAAAAAGGATGGGTTGCTGGGACACCCCAGCAAAGATGGCTGTCGTCATGCCAACGCCAGAGACAACAGTTCAACAGAAGAATTTTTCACCCTCTTGAAATTGTTGCACAAGACTTATCCCTGACCCTAGATGCAGTCAATCAGCCAAGACGTTGATTGATATCTGAAGCTTGCTTCCTTAGTTTAGAACGGGAGATGCTAGGCTAACGTTGCTAACAAACACTGGACTTGGACTGTCACCAGTCTCATCTCGTTCGTACCAGTGAAGTCATATTTACAAGCGAGAACCTCAGGATTCTAGGCGATACACGAGTTTCACTATGATCCGAGGGCGGCTGCCTTAGCCATCGGCAGCCGGAGTCAGAGAGAGCACAATCGGCCTTGCTCTCTCAGGGGTGGGTGGATGGCACTTCCTCCCCTCCATCACTCGTAGTATGATGAATATAGCATATCGCAACCTTGTAGCTTTCCTATATGCTTTTATCTTTGCACAGCAACACTTATGCATTCATTACATTTGATATTTCGCAGTGTTTGTGGACAACTCAGCTTCGTTGCTTAGTGATATCCAACGGATATCCAATATCCTTAGTGGGGGGATCTTCCAGCAAGCACCCGAACCGAAGTTGCATTCCCTAGTTAACCATCTGGTACATGCAACCCTCCAATTAGCACTCATACACCTAGTGTTTGTCAGCATGGTTAGCTTAGCATCTCCTGCTACGAATTAAGGAAGCAAACAGACACCCATCAGACAGACCTTTTACATTTACGGCATTTAGCTGACGCTCTTATCCAGAGCGACTTACAAGGTTACTCAGGTATCACAGAGGTGGGCCAATGTAGTGTTAGGAGTCTTGCCCAAGGACTCTTATTGATGTAGCGCACCACAGCCACCCAGACCGGGAATCGAACCCCAGTCTCCCACATGGTGTGGTAGCTCATTGGCAGGCAGTGGTGTTATCACCAGCCACACCAACCTCAACCTGTCAAGTCCTATCAATAAATCAGTCGATATGACAGCTATGATTCAGATATTCAGTTGAATATTGACATGTAAACAAAAGACCCTCGGCGTGTACCAGTCCACCAACACGGTGTGTTAAAAAGCTTGTGTGTTTGTATGTGTGTGTGTGTGTGTGTTATGCCGTGCCGTAGATGGGTCGCTGGGAAAACCACTCGTTGATTCTGAAGTTTCCTGTGTGGCCCCGATACAACTCATTCGGAGACATGGACGCGGACGAGAACCATCTAAGCATCGTGACTCTGGAGGAGAAGCCCTTCGTCATCGTGGACGACGTGGACATCCTGACTGGGACCTGCATGCGCAACTCAGTGCCCTGTAGGAAGCACATCAAAGAGTGAGTCTCTATGCAACAGAGCCAACAACATTAAAGCAGGGGTGCAAATTGCTCCAAAAATAACGCACCGGCGTTCCAAACGTTGATATATTTTTCATTGTCCTGCCTTGCTTTGAGACGTTAACATTTGATAGATGCTTGATAGATAGCGGCTCGACATTCCGAAGGTATTTGATGGGAGTACTTCTTCACAATCGCTTCAGAAAGCCCTTATCCACCATAATAAACGATATAATTTAAAGAAATAAGATTTTAATATTCTAACAGCTGCGGTTTAGTCTACAGCTGCCCATTTAGACTGGCGATATAAGAAGCGTTTCAGCCTGGACTGCTTTCTGGATGAGCTGAGATGCAATCTAAGCAACCAATCAGAACCAAGCTCATATATATACAGTCATGCCCGGAAGTATTCATACCCCTGTCAAAGTTTGACTTAAATTTACTTTTATTTAACCAGAAATTATATTTTTGCCTGGAAATGACACAGGCATCTCCCAGGAGATAACACGATGATGTACAAGAGGCATCATTGTGGGAAAAAATATTTCTCAGCTTTTATACACATTTGAACAAAAAGTGGCATGTCCAAAATTATTCATACCCTTCTCAATAATTAATAGAAAAGCCTTTATTGGCTATTACAGCAATCAAACGCTTCCTGTAATTGCTGACCAGCTTTTTGCATGTCTCCACTGGTATTTTTGCCCATTCATCTTTAGTGATGAGCTCCAACTCTTTGAGGTTCGAGGGTCTCCTTGCCATCACCCTGATCTTTAGCTCCCTCCACAGATTCTCAATTGGATTCAAGTCAGGACTCTGGCTGGGCCACTGCAAAACATTAATGTTTTTGTCTGCTAACCATTTCTTCACCACTTTGGCTGTGTGTTTTGGGTCGTTGTCATGCTGAAATGTCCACCGGTTCCCAAGGCCAAGTTTCTCTGCAGACTGCCTGATGTTGTTGTTGAGAATCTTGATGTATTGCTCTTTTTTCATGGTGCCATTTACTGCGATCAAGTTCCCTGGTCCATTGGCTGAAAAACACCCCCAAAACATTAGGTTCCCACCACCATGTTTGACAGTGGGGATGGTGTTCTTAGGGTTGAAGGCTTCTCCTTTTTTACGCCAAATGGTGCACACATCATTGTGGCCAAACAATTCAATTTTTGTTTCATCTGACCATAAAACAGAACACCAGAAGTCTTCTTCTTTGTCCAGATGAGCATTTGCAAAGGTCAAGCGGGCTTTTGTGTGCCTTTTCTGGAGAAGTGGTGTCCTCCTTGGCCTGCGTCCGTGGAACCCAGCAGTGTGCAGTGTCCGTTGAACTGTCTGCCTTGAGATGTCGCCACCAGCAGAGTCCAGATTCACCAGGATGGCCTTGGTGGTGATCCTTGGATTTTTCTTCAGCTCTCTCACTATTCTCCTGGCCAGCACAGGTGTCACTTTTGGCTTCCGACCACATCTTCTGAGATTTTCCACAGTGCGGAACTTCTTGTATTTTTTAATAATACTTTGCACTGTAGCCACTGGAACTTGAAAACATTTTGATATGTCTTTATAGCCCTTTCCTGACTTGTGAGCGGCCACAATGCACAGCCGCAGGTCCTTAGTGAGCTCCTTTGTCTTAGCCATGACTGTCCACAAACCAACTGCAGAGAGCTGCTGTTTTTCTCTTGTTGAGTTGATTAAAACAGCTGTTCCCAATGAATCAGGGTAATTAGGATGCTTTAAAACAGCTTGGACTATTTGGAATGGTATAGAACTTTGGATTTTCCCATATACTGTGACAGTTTTCAAAGGGTATGAATAATTTTGGACATGCCACTTTTTGTTCAAATGTGTATAAAAGCTGAGAAATACTTTTTCCCACAATGATGCCTCTTGTACATCATCGTGTTATCTCCTGGGAGATGCCTGTGTCGTTTCAAGGCAAAAATATAACTTCTGGTTAAATAAAAGTAAATTTAAGTCAAACTTTGCCAGGGGTATGAATACTTTCGGGCATGACTGTATATATATATATATATATATATATATATATCAGTCTTAAATGCACAGTGACGGTACACAAAACCCCACATCAGCATACATGGACAGGATACAGTCCCTAGCTCCGGAGGAGCTTTGTGAGGGGGCTGTGTCAGTACTCCGGTTTCTTTCCACTTCCAGAAAACACATGTGGTTGGTGATTTGGCTTTGCTGCAAAGATTTGACATCCTGTCCATGGGGTATTTAAGGGATGCTTTGCGCCCAATGATTCCGGGTAGACTACGGGCCCTCACCCCCCAGTGTATAAGCTGTTGGCAGGGTGGTGGTGGCGACCGGCAGCCTGGGGTTGTGGGTTCAATGCACATGGGGCTCTGAGTGGTCCGGTGGACTAAGGCGCTGTCACAATGATCTGAGGAGTCCGAGAGAGCACACTTGGCCTGGTTGATGGCACTTCCTCAGCGAATGATGATGGTCAGCTCTGGTGCCGGTTAGCTGGGGAGCCACGCTTTCCTCCTAGTGCAGGGGCTACCTAGCGATGCTGCATCAGTGATAGTTGGAAAAGAGGAGGTGTCTAGCTTCGCATGTGTCGGAGGAAGCACGTGCTAGTCGTCACCAGGGCATTGCCGGTCATCAACAAAGATTGAGTAATAGGCCTTAAGATCTCCAGAAAATGGACCTAATTAAAAATTGCCTGTGCTATATTTGCTCCTATTCCTAGTAGGGTAGATTCTAGACACGCTCCAGGAACCTTCCTGACCAGGAAAAAGACGGACGTCTATGTTGTTGACGTCTGTGTATTTGATTTACAGTAACACAACCGGTGGCTCCTACATCAAGCAGTGCTGTAAGGGCTTCTGCATAGATATCCTGAAGAAGATCGCAAGGAACGTGAAGTTCACCTACGACCTGTACCTGGTCACCAACGGCAAGCACGGCAAGAAGATCAACAATGTGTGGAACGGCATGGTGGGAGAGGTCAGTCGGTTCATTAGTTCATTAGCAAAGTCTCATATTTCTCATATCAGCAGGTAAATAAGGAGGCTGTCGGCCTCCCACAGTCCATCTGTCTCTGTCTGACTGATCTCGGTTCTGCTGCGTCTGCTCTTCAGGTGGTTTACAAGAAGGCGGTGATGGCTGTTGGTTCACTGACCATAAACGAGGAGAGGTCAGAGGTCATTGACTTCTCGGTCCCGTTTGTGGAAACGGGCATCAGTGTGATGGTCTCCCGGAGCAACGGAACAGTCTCCCCCTCTGCGTTTTTGGGTAATCAAATGTCGTGACCCAAAGCGTGTGTTTTGGAGACCTCCTGCAGCCCTCTCCCTCTCAGTTATCTCACTCCCTGTGTCTCCTCTGTCTCTGCCCGCAGAGCCCTTCAGCGCTTCGGTGTGGGTAATGATGTTTGTGATGTTGCTCATCGTCACCGCAATTGCTGTCTTCCTGTTCGAGTTCATCAGTCCACTGGGCTTCAACCGAAACCTCGCCCAGGGCAAAGGTAAAATGGTGCAGCATATCAGAACACTCAGCTCGGCTAATTGCTAATAAGTCAAGAATCACCCGAACCCTTTCTGTAAAAATCAGCTCTTACGCGTCTCTCAGCCCTCTCGAACCACACCCAGGTCCTCATTAAGGTAGCATAGGACTCTGAACTGTAAACATGGATGACGTTTTACTTGGGCGGCCCATTGTAGCTGCCTCGTAGATGATCAGTTAATCCACTGGTAGGTCCTATGACTAATGACTAATGTTGTTTAGCTGTGGGCTAACAGGGCTAACACTGCTAACAAACACTAGAATGCATCTAGCTCCTTATGAAGGATCCATCTAGCTCCTTATGGAGGATGCATCTAGCTCCTTATGGAGGATGCTCAGGCTCAGGCTTGTCAATGCTAGAAACAGGAATTCCTTTACCTGGGTGTTCAATTATAGATAAGGAGCTAGATGGATCCTCCATAAGGAGCTAGATGAATCCTCCATAAGGAGCTAGATGAATCCTCCATAAGGAGCTAGATGCATCCTCCATAAGGAGCTGGATGAATCCTCCATAAGGAGCTAGATGGATCCTCCATAAGGAGCTAGATGAATCCTCCATAAGGAGCTAGATGCATCCTCCATAAGGAGATGGATGCATCCTCCATAAGGTGCTGGATGCATCCTCCATAAGGAGCTAGATGGATCCTCCATAAAGAACTAGATGAATCCTCCATAAGGAGCTAGATGCATCCTCCATAAGGAGCTAGATGCATCCTCCATAACAACATTAGTCAGACACATTTCAGACCCCAGTCTAACCCCAGTCTTGGCTGCTGAAATACATCTAGATTAAGGAGATGCAGTGCCTGAACCAGCAACTTAGTCTGGACCTACCAGTGGCTTTAATGATGCCAGAACAGCATAGTTCCTAAACTCTCTCTCTCTCTCTCTCTCTCTCTCTCTCTCTTTCCAGACCCCCATGGTCCATCCTTCACCATAGGCAAGGCCATATGGCTTCTTTGGGGTCTGGTCTTCAATAACTCTGTGCCAGTACAGAACCCCAGAGGCACCACCAGTAAGTTTATCGTGTCTGTGTGGGCCTTCTTTGCTGTGATCTTCCTGGCCAGTTATACTGCCAACCTGGCGGCCTTCATGATCCAGGAGGAGTTTGTGGATCAGGTCACTGGTCTCAGTGACAGAAAAGTAAGGCTTCCTTATCTTCCTAATCCAATTCATTGTATTGCCATCTACCATCTACTGCTCTTCCCCACAGAGCCTCTTAGCCCTGCATGCTGCTTAAATTTTACTGTCTGCTGTAAAGTTTTGTTTTAGAAAGCTTTACGAGAGATTATGAAAGATTATGATTACCGCCACTAAAACCTGTGTAGCTTTTACAGCCGATGCCATTTACCTTCATGTGTCGAATATCAATGATGCCTCGTGGCTCCCGAACCATCGCTGATGTATTTTGCCTGCTCTGTCCAGTTCCAGAGTCCATATTCCTTCTCGCCACCATTTCGGTTTGGTACGGTCCCAAATGGCAGCACAGAGAGGAACATCAGGAAGAACTACCCAGACATGCACCAATATATGGTCAAGTACCACCAGACTGGAGTCCAGGATGCTCTGGTCAGCCTAAAGACTGGGTATGATGGCTTCAGTCTTATATTCTGATATGTTATGGGCTACACCTGCATGTCACAGCCTCCACCTGTTGCAGTAACGTCACTGTTGGCTTCCACAGCAAACTCGATGCATTCATATACGACGCGGCCGTCTTGAACTACATGGCAGGGCGGGATGACGGCTGTAAACTTGTGACTATTGGCAGTGGCTACATCTTTGCCACTACTGGATATGGCATCGCCCTTCAGAAAGGATCCTACTGGAAGCGTCTGGTAGACCTCGCCATCCTTGGGATCATCGGCGATGGTAAGCTCACTGCCTTCCATTTCTGCCAGCCTGTTTCTTGAGATAGCCAAACATCAAATGTAGCCTGCAGATGGCTGCGTATCAGAATGTTAAGAAAACTGTGTTGTCTGTCTGCATTATTCTTTCCCAACATCTGTCAGCCTTGTGTGTTTACTTCTCTTGGAGGCTGAGCGCGGATGTGATAATCAGTGTGTTTCTGCTCGCGAGCTTATCCGAGGATCTGTCTATTTTTCCTGGACTAGGTGAGATGGAGGAGCTGGAGGCTCAGTGGCTGACGGGTATCTGCCATAATGAGAAAAATGAAGTGATGAGCAGTCAGCTGGATGTGGACAACATGGCTGGTGTATTCTACATGCTAGCGGCTGCCATGGCCCTGTCACTAATCACCTTTGCCTGGGAGCACCTTTTCTACTGGCGACTCCGTTACTGCTTCACTGGTCTGTGCTCTGGAAGACCTGGGCTCCTCTTCACCATAAGCAGGGTAAGTGATATGAACCTGGACAGAGGCGGAAAACTAAAGAAAACGTTGACCTTTGATACATTAATTTAATTTCTGATGGGTTCTGATGTGTGTTTTCTGTATTTGCAATAATATCAACCTCTGCATACGTCCTTAGGGTATCTGGAGCTGTATTCATGGTGTTCACATTGAGATGAAGAAGTCTCCAGAGTTGGATTTCAGTCCTCAGGCCAACATGCTGCACCTGCTGAAATCTGCCAAAGAGATTACCACCCTAGGGGTAACCTCACCTAAGCGACCTGTCACCAGTATCCTCCCGACCCCAGGCCTGCTGGAACTTATAAACAAAGGCAACAACCTTTGTCCAAAAGACACTGTCTACAGCAATGCCAGCACCATGCTAGCCAACCGCCACAAAGAGCCTCTCAACAATGCCCTTTTGCCTGGGCAGCGTACTCTTAGTCTGGCAGATGCCCAGCCTGCCGACAATGGCCCGGGACTTGCTAATGAACCGGGGCGTCCGCCCGCCTCCAAGTCCCGCGCGCTCTGGAAGAAGTCGGTTGAAACGCTACGGCAGAGTCAGGGACCAACCAGTGATTCCCCACCCCCCACGGCCCCACCCATCGAGCCTCGCGCCACGATGAAGAGCCAGAGATACTTGCCTGAAGACCCTCAGGCACGCTCTGACATATCTGATTGCTCTGGCCGCGTGGACCTGCAGAAGCAGCACAAGGTCAAAGAGACGCTGCGGAAGCGCAACCGGCTGCCGCGGGACCTGAGTGACGTGGAACTGTCAACGCTGCGCAGCCAGGCCAGCCAACAGAGCAACCACAGTGGCCAGATCTACTCTCAGAGCAGTCAGGGCAGTCAGATCTACACCATCGACTCCATCGACCAGGATCATGGACTGCACTACCCCGACATATTCAGCGAGCACAGGGACAACAAGCATCGGCCTCCTTCCTCCTCTGAGCAACAGCCGATTCTGCAGCTGAACAGCAACCTGCTCACTCAGGTGCACGAGCCGGACGTCATGCAGACCGCCACTGCTGCTACAAAGGAGAAGAAGTACAACACATATGGCAAGCCTGGCGTGGCAGGTGTCAGTTCCGGCGCCCCTGGTCCTATCCAAGACCACCGACAGACCCACTGTCGCAGCTGCCTGTCAAAAGTGTCCAGCTACTCCGGGCTTTACACGGTGCGGTCTCCTCAGTACCGCTGCGACGCCTGTCTGCACTCCGGCAACCTGTACGACATCAGCGAGGACCAGTTCCTCCACCCTGATGCAGGTCTCGGCGTCATTCGCGGCGGGAGCGTGGACAGAAACTTCTCTGCTTTCCTGCCACAGCCTGATGCTTCCTTCACCGCTTATCTTCCCCAGAGCGACCAAGAGGGCGAAGGGCTCATCAGCCACTATCAGAACGAAGACGTCATCATCCGCCGGCAGCATTCCTACGAGAACCTGCCCCAGAAGAACTCGTCCCGTCGGGTCAGCCTCCAGGACAGTGCTCCTTACGCCAACATGCCCACTTCCACCCTGATCCCGGACAAGCCCCCAAAGAGCCAGCCCACACACCTCAACCACACGCTCGCCGGAGTGGGTGTTAGTGGGCTCGGCATCGGCCGGCGTAGCAAGTCCATGTACCCGGCCCGCCCGACGGAGAACCCTTTCTTGCAGACGCTCCGCGACGACCAGCGCCTGGCGCACGGCCACAGCTCCACGGACATTTACAAACAGCTGGTGCCGCTCACATTAGGTCAGGTCACCGATGGCAAGGGGCTCGGCATGGGGGTGGTAACCCCTGACCTCTTTTACCCCGAGCATGTCATGCCTTATGTAGCCCCTCCCCCAATCGGCACATACCCTGCCCCCAGAGCAATGAGCGCCGGCGGAGCCCGGCGCGTCTACAAGAGGATGCCCAGCATTGAGTCGGACGTCTGAAGGCTCGAGAAAGACTGAGAGACAGCGAAACTAACTCTTAAGACGGAAACCCGCCGGAAGGTCCGTGCGGATACTGATTCATAGCGTGGAGAGCTTAGGAAAGCTTTACGACTAAGCTTTTTGTTTCCCGCTCTTGGACAAACTTTCTCAAAGTTCAACATTTCACATCAGGTCCTCCCCTCTAGATGAGCGGCAGCTCTGTGTCTTCCACACAAACACCGAAGACGGCGGCACATGCGGACCGGACATTGACCATGCCGTAGAGAGGAAGTGCAACAAAAGCTGCTGGGAATCGCGGGGCAGCTCCAAAGAGTTTCCCTCTCCCTCAACCAATGAGCAACCAAAAAAAAAACAACACCACAATCCCACATACAGTATCATGAAGTAATGCGTTTCTTAAATATAATACAAATGACGTAAATCAAAGAAGTCCAGAAAACAGATGTTTACACAAACATACAAACGTAACGTATATAAACGTAAAGTTGTAAACGCGTCATCATGCACAAAGAGGTAACCAACAGCTGAGTATTCAGATAGACGATAAAAGCCTCGCAGGTTATCGACCCACCAGAGGGAAGAACCACTCGCCGCAACCAAACCGGTTTGTTTGGGATTAGCAGAAAAGTTGCGTTGCTAGGTCAATCTCTCGACAACACGTACTACCTAATTCCGACTGAACTACTGTCTTATTTTTTGAAGCATATAACAGGAGTGACACTTGGTGGTCCTTAGAGCCGGACACCACGTTAGCTTAGCGCCACGCGTTTAAAAGCGTAAGACTTTATCGTTCTCCTCCTCCTCCTCTTCCTCCTATCTCACCTTACCTGCATGCCAAACGTAAGCAGGAAGACACCGTTCTTCTCTGAGCCACCAGTGTCGGGCGCACTACAACCACTCACGACTTCTAAATTTGATTAGCTCGAGGTTATTTCTATAGTTGTCTAGACGAGTAAAGAAAAAAAAACTTAACGTGAGACAAGTCATTTTTACACGGTTTTATACACTGCCAAATATTTGATCTAGCGGGAGGCCGAGCATGTGCACGGTAAGAGTACCGAAAGGGAGGAAAGCCCACTGCGGTGGGGAAAGGTTCGGCTACGGAAGCCAGTGGCGAGGGATATGCTTGAGAGGGACCACGGAACGATGCTGTAATCTAAGATGCCCAAACTAATGATGTCACATATTGCACTGCAGGAGCACCGAGATATAAGAACTTCCTGTTTGCCTCCGATGCACAAACACATCACTTCCTGCAGAATTAAACCACACGCCCATACGTCACTGATATATTTATTTATTTATTTATTTATTTATGATTTTTCTTTTTTAGTTGTTTTTTCTTTTGTTTTTTCGAATATAATGGTCGTTCCAGCGATATGCACAATATCAGGTTGCAATATAATATTTATGTATGAAATTTCCTAGTTTTAATATGTTTTATTTCTTAGTTCACTTCATTTATGAATTGTAATACATGTGGAAATTAATTTATAAATGTGATTTAATTGCGTATGTATAAAACAAAAGGGGAAAAAAAGGAAAAAAAAAAAGATAACAGCATGTTAATCTTCTCTATGGTCAGACTTTCAGAATTGTTCTTTTTAATTTTTGATGTGAATGGGAGTAAATGTTTACAGTGAATATGGAAATATGGATTCATCTCCAACGTGATTTTTGATTGTCATTTGAATACGAGCATAAAAAGTGTCATATGGCGAAAAAAACTATGTCGAACTGGGCCGCGTGTTTCTGCCGTGTTTTCAGTCCAACGAGGTGAACATTTCAGGGTACATAACGGGCTTCGAGCTCAACGAAGAGTTCTTTCTTTTTCCACTCATGGTTTCAAAAGATCGACGATCATAGTAATAATAGTAATATAAATATTAATAATAATCCTAATAAAAACGCTTTACAGCATTAGAGACGTTTTCCTCTCAAATCATTAGTTCTCTGAAGACCGGGTTATGGTCCCAGCTTGGGTTTCTGCACCCTGAAGCAGCAGCGTCGAGCATTAGCCGGGAGTTTACCAACAAAGAGCATCTCTAGAAAACGGCCTGCTGGTTATATAGTATAGCTCCTGACTGGCAGTCGGTTTATTATTTGTATTATTTGTATTATTTAGACTCCGTATGCTTTATACACTGCAGCGCTGTTCATTATACGTCCCAGTATGTGAAACCTATATTGCTTTGTTTAGTCATTATCTGGGAAGTCATTATCCAGACAGATTAAACCTAATCCTGAACATAACTTCCCAATTAATGCTGATCCCCCACAGACCAACAGTAGGGATAATATGCATCTACGAAAGTAATATCTGTCATATTTCAAGCCTGGAAAAAATAAATGCAGTTTTAATGATCACATACACACAACAGTACGCTATTATTGGAGATACTTCTTTGAGCTAGTCGGCTCCTTTTCACTCCCATTGTTCGTATCTGCTGGTCAGCTTATTGGTATTCTTTAAGTAAGGTTCATCCAAAGGCTCGGTTGCTTAAATACAGAGAACACACTCATGTGGGGCCTGTATGGGTAGCCCAGACAGTTTTGGCCATGGGTTGCATACCATTGGTACCATATATGGATGCTCATTGGGGTCCCACCAGGGTCAGTGATGGGACCAGGAAGGGTTGTACTGGGTGGTACACTGCACTGTACCGAGGCTTACATTGGGAAAGCCCAACTGGGTGCCAATAATAATACATAATAAAACCCACTCAGAGCCCATGCCCACCTGGAACCCGCCTAGCCCACGTTCCATCCATGTGAGCCCAGTTTCCAGGTTTGGAGTGAATCTAACACCACCACCATGCGTCTTCTCGGTTATGTATGTAATGTTGAGAAAATTGACCGTCTTTGGGGGCTGGTTTGGCCCCCCTTTTAGAAGCGCTAAACTCTTCAAACGTCTGATTTCATTCATCACCCATGAGGGACACGTCTGAGGGCTGTCTGACGGCTAGCCGCTAGCAGTTAAGCAAAGGCTAGCTTAGTCAGTAGCTACAGATCCAAAACCTCAGTGGGGAAAAAACTCAAATTCAGCTTTCTGTCCTGGTGGTGTCCAGTGGGTCATTGATGCCAGAGGGCAAAGGCAGCTAACGTCTATATGAACACCCTCCATCACCACAATTCAGTCCATGCCACAACGTCTGAGCCAAGGGTGGTTATTCCCACTATTATGTCGGTGGTCATAATGTTCTGATATGACTGGGTATTACTAAAATTCATATCCTTTCATTTTTTATGTCGACACTGTCAGAAACTAAGCCTCCAAGTCTTAAAATGATAAAACCTCACACCAACTGTGAAGTCAGGTTCACTTACTTTTTCTAGCCTGCACTGAGGATGTTACTTGGATGTGCTCAGTAAAAGGCATGAGTGGTAAAGTGGTAAAGTATCTAAATGTATGGGTATGGTTGTTTTTGGGGTATGGTTGTTTTTTTGTAAATTTTACACAGTTTAGGATTTTTTTTATCAAGGTAGATCGCGAGCCTTTTCTTATTTGTGCGCCACCACAGCAACCAGCGTCCAGAATAATAAGGGTTGCCACCTTTTTAACAAGCCCCTTTCCTTTAAGACACATTTTTGGTAAGAAAAAAAAAGAAAAAGAATAAATAAATAAATAAATAATAATAACTAAATTATAATAATATGAATATACAGCAATAATGTAAATTATATAAATATAATATAATAATAATAATAATATTTATTTATTTAAAGATGTATACGTTTTAGTGATACACAAGTGGTGGTTTTTGCCTGTCAGTCAAACTGACTGCTCACACTGGAACCTGATTGGCCAGCTGACAGAAGTAGGCGGGGTCTGACCGCGCGTTATTTAGAAAGGTTTCAGGTGTCTGCCTAAAGACATGGAGAGCTGCTGTCACCTGCAGTCTGTGCCGTGTTCAATCAACAGCGAAAGTTCACAGCAACTTTAACCATGTCTTCAGCATTTCTCCCAAACAACAGATTAACCATGACAGGGTTAGCTTTAGCGCGGGGAGCGCGGAGCTGCTGCCCTGCTGGAGGTAAGCTGGGGGAGTTGACCTGGGGCTGTATTTCTGAAGATAGCTCACAGATTAGCTCACAGATCACAGATTATAGTTTATAGATCACAGATTATAGTTTATAGATTATAGGTTATAGATCACAGATTATAGTTTATAGATTATAGGTTATAGATCACAGATTAGCTCACAGATCACAGATTATAGGTTATAGATCACAGATTATAGTTTATAGATTATAGGTTATAGATCACAGATTATAGATTATAGGTTATAGATCACGGATTATAGTTTATAGGTTATAGATCACAGATTATAGTTTATAGGTTATAGATCACAGATTATAGTTTATAGATTATAGGTTATAGATCACAGATTATAGGTTATAAATTCTGCCTCTGGGGGCTGAATGTGGGTTTGTGTGATTTAGCGCTGGGCTGTGAGAAACGACCTGACCGACACTCTTTTATTATGATTTTATTGTGATTTTAATATGATTTTATTGTGATTTTATGATTTTATTGTGATTTTATTATGATTTTATTGCGATTTTATTATGATTTTATTATGATTTTATTATGATTTCATTGGGATTTTATTATGATTTTATTTGGATTTTATTATGATTTTAATGATTTTATTATGCTTTTAATATGATTTTATGATTTTAATATGATTTTATTGTGATTTTATTATGATTTTATTGTGATTTTATTATGATTTTATTATGATTTTAATATGATTTCATTATGATTTTATTGGGATTTTATTATGATTTTATTTGGATTTTATTATGTTTTTTTTGTGATTTTAATATGATTTTATTATGATTTTATTGGAATTTTATTATGATTTTATTGGGATTTTATTATGATTTTAATATAATTTTTTTGTCTGTTTTTCTCCACAACTCCAGAGAAAGTCACAAACACCGGACACCCGGACAGATATCCTAAAACACCGCTCTGTCCGGGTGAAACCGGATGTGTGGCCGTCCAACGCAACAATATTTTAATTAATGACAAATTAATGTATTGTATTATTATTATTATTATTATTATTGTTGTTGTTGTTATTATTTCTTTTTAGTGGTAGTATTTTGTCATATATATTGTCATTTTATTTATTATTATTATGTTGTGTTTTTATATATTTTTTTTAGGTATATTTAAATGTTATTTATTATTATTTATGTTTTTTGTAGTAGTGGTATTATTTTTGTGGTAGTAGTATATATTATAATTATTATTTAGTAGAAGTAGTAGTATTTATTATTATTCTTATTATTATTACTAATATTATTGTTATTTTTAGTAGTCGTAGTATCTTCATTTTTATTATTATTTGTTTTTTGTGATAGTATTATTATTTTGTGGTAGTATTTATTAGTAGTAGTAATAGTATTTTTTATTTTTATTATTTTTGTTTTTTGTAGTATTTAATACTATTATTATTATTATTATTATTATTAATTATTTTGTGTTTTTGGTAGTAGTAGTATTTTTATATATATTTTTGTATATTTTCAAATATTTATTATTATTTATGTTTTGTGTAGTAGTGGTATTATTTTTGTGGTAGTAGTATTTATTATTAGTAGTAGTAGAATTTTTTATTTTTATTATTTTTGTTTTTGTAGTATTTATTATTATTATTATTATTATTATTATTATGCAGTCACAATACCAACATACAACTGACATAAGACACAGATCAGCAAATGACTGGACATTTGACTGTTAAAAGGACAAAATCCTTAAGAATCATCTAGAGGTTCTTCTGTTTGAAACAGTGGAGGAACCTCTTAAGGTCTTTTTAGAAGAAGGGGGTTTCTTGGCGGTTCCTTAAAGCACCATCTTCCACACTTTCAAATTAACGGTCCTCCCAAAGTTCCTCAAGGATCTTGCCTGTGTAACAGTGTACAGGACATCCAGAATAGTGAGGCAGGTTAGCGTCTCATAAAATACTTTATATAAAATGAACATTAAAATAAAAAAATAAAAAAATCACCGCAGTGAGGAAAGCTAACTGGTATTTATAAGATCGTGGTTGTAAAGGTCATGATAACAGAATAACAGTCGATTCTTTGGCTGTTTTTTAGGGTCGCTTTAGGGTCAGAGCACTCGACAACTCGCAACATCCTCCCTGTTTCAGTATCAAGGCACGGAGCTCCAGAGGCAGCAGGACTGAGGCATTACCCAGGTTCGAACCAGCACAGGCTGTTCTCGCACAGATCCCTTGTTCTGACAGAGTCCGACTGGACGACCGTCTTACTCTGAGTCTTCTCACGCTGGACAGAGCCCTGATTTGTCCCGTCAAATTTAACAGCGCTGAAATGAACCCAGCTAATTCGCTTCACCTGATGCACATCATGCTGTGTATTGTCCTGCTGCTGGCACTAGGTGTGTGGAGGAGAATGGGTGCATTGATGGGTACCTCAATACCACATTAGCATAGGGCCAGCTAAACTAGCGTCTAGCGTGACCCACCGGTCAATATCTCTGGGGCATTAATGGAGGAAGGACGGAAGGAAAAATAGTGGACAATTGGAATGAATGAAAAGTGTGAAAGTGTGTGTGTGTGTGTGTGTGTGTATGTGATCTCTTGGTCGGTCACTATATGGGTAACAAACAGCCTATAAAGAGACACTGGCAGCGGCCTGCTGAATCCTGCACAGCCTCCAACCCTAAGGATCATTTAACAGTTGATTGGAGGCCCATAAAGCCTCCAACGCCTCCCTAATGTGGACCAACAAGAAGACCACTGCTGCCGGACCAGGACGTGTCCGATCAGCGGCGGCTTTAGAAAACTTTATCATCAATCAATTAATCAGTCAATCAAATGACCAATGGCGAGTGCGGCGCGAGAGCCTTTACACAGGCCCCTATCAGCGGATATCAACACTGACTGTTACTCAAATACATAAACATCACACATTAGCGACTGCGTTGCTATAGTGAAATATCTGGACACCCAGGCCCTAGAAGTTCCCCTATACATATATGGACAAAAGTATTGGGACACCTGTCCCTTACTGTGCATTTAAAGCCAACAAACTGTCCCTAGCTTTAACCTAGCTGGAGACTGACTCTCTCTCTCTCTCATCCCCAGAGACTTTACAGCCCAAACATGTAGTGGAGTGGATTAGGAGGAGGGTGTGTGAGAGATCCTGAAAGTGGAGAGCGAATGGGATGTCACACACACACACACACTCTCTCTCGCTCACACACTCTCGCTGTTTCAGTCTGATCAACTCAAAAATCTTTAATTCATTTTGACGTGATCCATGTGTGCTGCGTTAATGACCGCGGAAAGGCACACACAAGCACCCTCACTCGCTCTCGCTCTCTCGCTCTTACACAACGGTTTGGAGAGGTTCAGCAGTTCTGTTGGAGTTCAAACACACCCCTCATGTACTAGAGGCGAGTTAGCTAGCCAGTTCGGGGGGGTGGGGGGGGGGGCAGTAAGGTCTGAGGGGGACCAGCCAGCACAGGTCATGTCCCGCTTTCTAATGTTTCTAACTCAACACAGGAGAGATGACCTCATGCCCGACTGCCTGAAACGGGTTACTGACCGCTAACGGCGCTCCACAGCGGCTAGGCTAACTGCCCTGCTGAAAAGTCCAGCGCAGGATCTAGCATTTGATGATGCTGGTCCTGCTGGTCAATTAGCTTAGCCATGCTTTTCCTTTTTCTCCCAGTGCGGAGCTGCCCGTTAACCCACCTGTTCGAACCCCCCCGCCCCCCTCTTTCTTAGCATTAGCAATGCTTCTGAGACTAGCAGTCCAGCCACTGCCTGTTTTCCACCTGCCACTGATGCGCCGGGTGCCCAGCTCCACTGCACCAGCCTGTACCTCCCATTTACCCACCAGGAGAGAGCAGGGCCAGTTGTGCTCTCTCAGGCTGCGGCTGCTGATGGCAAAGCGGCCAGTCCTGGGATTCGAACCCGCGACCCCCTGGTCCGTAGGGGCAGCCCCTCGGACCACTCACCCAGTTTTTTTGTTGTTGTTGTTTTTCTTCAAACTATCAAGATGTGTGTGGACAGGGCCTCAGCCTGGCCTACTTTTGTGATTGTAGCCAATCACAGAACAGAACTCATTTGCATATGTTAATCTTAAAGGTACAGCGGCCGTGTAAAGCTGAAATTTGACTGGTTTTGGTTCGTCAACTCAAACAGACTCATGTAGGATTGGATTGGAGAGGATTGTAGGCCTCTCTCAGTTTAGCTCTTACGCTCTCGCGCACACGCTCTCGCGCTCGCTCTCCGGGATGAGAATCAGGCAGTGGATTACAGTGCTCAGATTTCTTGAGCAAATTAACATAATTGATGTGAGGAAGCAAAGTGGACATACGTGATGTTCTCCCGGGCGAGAGGCGCACATGCGCTTGGGCTACTCGTTTCGCGCAGATTATCCCGAATTTCACACTAGAGCTGGCCGTGGTCCGGGGCGGGCCGTGCGCGTCACACTGCGGGAAGGGAAGGGAAAAGGTCAGCGCTTGTGCGCAAACCGTTGGCAGGTCATGTGGTGTGTAATGCGATTATTACTGCGCTGTCATGCCACTAACATGTGCCTCACGAGCTAGTGGAAATTACTGCTTTGAAGTGTGTGTGTGTGTGTGTGTGTGTGTGTGTGTGTGTGTATCTGGGATCTAACCATTTTTAGATAAAAGTCATCTTTCATTGGCTTAATCTACTGTGAGACACTCACCGCTCATTTAGTTGTGAGCTGTGTTCTCATTGGCTGCGTCTGAACTCTGTGTGTGTGTGTGTGTGCGAGTGTGTGTGTGAGTGTGAGTGTGTGTGAGTGTGAAAGAGAAACAGAATTTGTAGGTTCTTTGGGATTACAGTTAAAGAACCGTTTGCGTGTGTTCATGCTTGCGTGTGTGTGTGTGTGTGTGTGTGTGTGTGTGTGTGTGTGTGTGTGAGAGAGAGAGAGAGAGAGAGAGAGAGAGAGCATACATGAGTGAGTATATCTGAGCTTTTGCCAGAAGAGCGCGCTCTGCCTACACACCGAACAACCCATGAAAATTCATAAGGGCGAGACGCCTACTCACAATACTAAAAATACAGAGAGAGAGAGGGAGAGGGAGCAGGGAGGGAGAGAGCAAGAGCGAGAGAAAGACAGCGCAATAGAGAAAAACAGTCAGAGAGAGTGAGAGAGAGAGAGCATGAGGTATGGAGGGAGGGAGAGAGAATAAAAGATTGAGAGACAATAGTGTTGAGAGAGAGAGAGAGAGGGAGAGAGAGGATAGGTATTGGAGAGAGGGAGAGGATAGGGATTGGAGAGAGAGAGAGAGAGAGCGTGAGAGAGGATAGGGATTGGAGAGAGCGTGAGAGAGAGGATAGGGATTGGAGAGAGAGAGAGAGCGCGAGAGAAAGGATGGGGATTGAAGAGAGAGGGAGAGAGCATGAGAGAGGATAGGGATTGGAGAGAGAGGGAGAGAGAGGATAGGGATTGAAGAGAGAGGGAGAGAGAGAGAGGATAGGGATTGGAGAGAGAGCGAGAGAGAGCGTGAGAGAGGATAGGGATTGGAGAGAGCGTGAGAGAGAGGATAGGGATTGGAGAGAGAGAGAGCGCGAGAGAAAGGATGGGGATTGGAGAGAGAGCGAGAGAGAGCGTGAGAGAGGATAGGGATTGAAGAGAGAGGGAGAGAGAGAGAGGATAGGGATTGGAGAGAGAGCGCGAGAGAGAGGATAGGGATTGGAGAGAGAGCGCGAGAGAGAGGATAGGGATTGGAGAGAGAGGGAGAGAGAGCACGAGAGAGAGGATAGGGATTGGAGAGAGAGCGCGAGAGAGGATAGGGATTGGAGAGAGAGGGAGAGAGAGAGAGGATAGGGATTGGAGAGAGAGCGCGAGAGAGAGGATAGGGATTGGAGAGAGAGGGAGAGAGAGCGCGAGAGAGAGGATAGGAATTGGAGAGAGAGGGAAAGAGAGCGCGAGAGAGAGGATAGGGATTGGAGAGAGAGGGAGAGAGAGCGTGAGAGAGGATAGGGATTGGAGAGAGAGAGGATAGGGATTGGAGAGAGAGGGAGAGAGGATAGGGAGTGGAGAGAGAGAGCGCGAGAGAGAGGATAGGGAGTGGAGAGAGAGAGAGCGAGAGAGAGGATAGGGATTGGAGAGAGTGGGAGAGAGAGCGCGAGAGAGAGGATAGGGATTGGAGAGAGAGGGAGAGAGAACGTGAGAGAGAGGATAGGGAGTGGAGAGAGAGAGCGCGAGAGAGAGGATAGGGAGTGGAGAGAGAGGGAGAGAGAGAGAGGATAGGGAGTGGAGAGAGAGGGAGAGAGAGCGTGAGAGAGAGGATAGGGATTGGAGAGAGAGGGAGAGAGAGAGAGGATAGGGATTGGAGAGAGAGAGAGAGCGTGAGAGAGTGGATAGGGATTGGAGAGAGAGGGAGAGAGAGCGCGAGAGACAGGATAGGGATTGGAGAGAGAGAGAGAGCACGCGAGAGAGGATAGGGATTGGAGAGAGAGGGAGAGAGAGGATAGGGATTGGAGAGAGAGAGAGAGGATAGGGATTGGAGAGAGAGAGAGAGAGAGAGAGGATAGGGATTGGAGAGAGAGAGAGCATGAGAGAGTATAGGGATTGAAGATAGGGAGAGAGAGCGTGAGAGAGGATAGGGATTGGAGAGAGAGAGAGAGAGGATAGGGATTTGAGAGAGAGAGAGGATAGGGATTAGAGAGAGGGAGAGGATAGGGACTGGAAAGAGAGAGGATAGGCGATTGGAGAGAGAGAGAGCGTGAGAGAGAAGATAGGGATTGGAGAGAGAGGGAGAGAGGATAGGGATTGGAGAGGGAGAGAGAGGATAGGGATTGGAGAGAGAGGGAGAGAGAGGATAGGGATTGGAGTAAGAGAGAGGGAGAGAGAGGATAGGGATTGGAGAGAGAAAGAGAGAGGATAGGGATTGGAGAGAGAGAGAGAGAGGATAGGGATTGGAGAAAGAGAGAGGGAGAGAGAGGATAGGGATTGGAGAGAGAGGGAGAGAGAGGGAGAGAGAGAGGATAGGGATTGGAGAGAGAGAGAGGATAGGGATTGGAGAGAGAGAGAGAGAGAGGATAGGGATTGGAGAGAGAGAGAGGATAGGGATTGGAGAGAGAGGATAGGGATTGGAGAGAGAGAGAGGGAGAGAGAGGATAGGGATTGGAGAGAGAGGGAGAGAGAGGATAGGGATTGGAGAGAGAGAGAGGGAGAGAGAGGATAGGGATTGGAGAGAGAGAGAGGGAGAGAGAGGATAGGGATTGGAGAGAGAGGATAGGGATTGGAGAGAGAGAGAGGGAGAGAGAGGATAGGGATTGGAGAGAGAGAGAGGGAGAGAGAGGATAGGGATTGGAGAGAGAGGGAGAGAGAGGATAGGGATTGGAGAGAGAGAGAGGGAGAGAGAGGATAGGGATTGGAGAGAGAGGGAGAGAGAGGATAGGGATTGGAGAGAAAGGGAGAGAGAGGGAGAGAGAGGATAGGGATTGGAGAGAGAGAGAGGGAGAGAGAGGATAGGGATTGGAGGAAGAGGTCATTTGTAGTCACTGTTTGTGTGATGTCACAAAACCAGCATATTTACATATCTCCACCTGTTCAGGTTTCAGGAGTTTAGCCCCGCCCACTCACACAGAGGTTATAAAGAGTGTTTGAGCCTGGACTGCTTTTTGAACGAGGGCAGCCAATCAGAACAGAGCCCATTTGCATATTTTGGTCTTAAAGACAGAGAGAGGTAGAGAAAGAGAGAGAGAGTGAGAGAGAGAGATGTACAGTAAAAAAGAAGAGAGATTGGGAGAGAGACAGTGGCATTGTTTGGAGATAAAGAGGTGTGTGTGTGTGTGTGTGTGTGTGTGTGAGCAGAGGAATATTGAACACGTGGCAGCAGCAGCAGGAGGAGGAGAATCTCATTTTTCAGATTCAACTCCTCGAGTCACTTTCCTCCTCTGAAGCCTTTTTGCTTGTGTGTGTGTGTGAGTGTGTGTGTGTGTGTGTGTGAGTGTGTGTGTGTGTGTGTGTGTGTGTGTAAGAGAGAGATAGAGAGAGTGTGTAACTACGCTTGAAGCCAGTGTGTAACTGAAATGTAGCATGTCGTGTGCAGCACATCAAAGAGCAGAATATGGAACAGTGCTGAGCTCCAGTAACACCACTCCAATCACACAGATCACACAGCCCGCCTGTCCACACACACACACACACACACACACACGGGAGACTCAGTTACTGACACACTGAATGACTTGGAATATAGAATAATGTGTGTGTGTGTGTGTGAGAGAGAGAGAGAGAGAGAGAGAGAGCGAGAGAGAGAGAGACCACAGACTCTGAAACGCAGAATGGTTGTGCAGCTTAAGTGGTTTCAACTTCCAAGCAGTTGCTAGGCTGTTGCTATATGGTCACTATGGTATTCCAGGTGGTTGCTATGGGATTCTCAGCAGCTGCTATGGTGCTGGTAAGTGGTTCCTATAGTATTCCTGGTAGTTATTAGCTATTGTGTTGCTAGGTGTTTGCTATGGTATCCCAGGTGGTTGCTATGGTATTCCCAAGTGGTTGCTAGGTGATTGCCATGGTATCCCTGGTAGTTGCTATTGTGTTGCTATGTGGTTTCCATGGTTTCCCAGAGGTTTGCTATGGTGCTGATAGGCAGTTGCTATGGTATTTCAGGTGGTTGCTGTGGTGTGGCCATGGGGTTGCAATGGTATAGCAAGTGGTTGGTATAGTGAAGTTAAGTGTTTGCCATGGCATCCCAGGTGGTTGCTGTGGGGTTGCTAAATGTTTGCAATGGTATCACAGATTGGTTGTTATGGTCTTGGTAAGTGGCTGCTAGGTGGTTGCCATGGTATCTCAGAGGGATGCTATGGTGTTGATAGGTATCCCAGGTGGTTGGTATTGGTAAGTGGTTTTGAGGTTGTTTCTATGGTGTTGCTACGGTGTTGCTACATGGTTGCTATGGTATTCCAGGTGGCTGCTTTCATTTTCTAGCCTGCACTGGTCTGTTTACTCAATATGTGATCAGTAAAACACATGAACATTAGATTAGATTGTGTTTCTCTATGGTTGTGACTTGGATGATGATCAGACCACATTTTATCAGTAACCAGGGCAGAAATCCAGTTACTTCCGAAGGGTTCACTTACTTTTTCTAGCCTGCACTGTGTCTGTTTTCTTAATATGCGATCAGTAAAGGACATGAACATTAGATTAGATTAGTTTCTCTATAATTGTGACTTTTTATTAGTAACCAAGGCAGAAATCCACTTACTTCCAAAGGGTTCACTTACCTAAGTTTCTAGATGGTTAACTGCATTAGCCTCGTAGCTTTAGTGCAGCACTAAAGAAGTCAATTTCAGATACCAAACAAGTCGTTACACATTAGCATTTAGCCACAGGAACACAGAAGGCCGTGGAAATTCCCCCTAAAAAAACAGGCACACATACACAAGTGTGTTTGTGTGTGTGCATCCTAAGAGAGTGTGTGTGTGTGTGTGTGTGTGTGTATGTGTGTCGGAGTGAATCTGCTCATTCATGAAGTCACTCGGGAATGAGACGGCACAAATAAAGCAATCAAAGTTCCGGGTCTAATTATGCGTTCAAACACACACCAAATGGGAGCTGTTTATGCAAATGCATATGCAAATGAGCGTTATTTTAGGTGAGGTTCCCGGAGGGAGGTGGAAGTCAAAATGTTTGGATTAAATTTAGCGCCTTCGCTTCAGTGCCATCAGCCAGAGTCATTACACTGGACAGTGAAATGCATATTAAAAAGCAGAATTGATGTCTCCTGCACCGCCATGCTCAGCAGATCAAAAAACTCTCTCTCTCCTGCTGTAGCTCTACCTCTCCCCTTTTCTGTTTCACCCTGTCTGTTCATGATTGCTCTATTTGCATGACTGTCTTGAGTTCAATACAACCAAATCATTAGACGATAACAACCACAATTAGAACAATCATGAAAACCACAATAATGACAACAACAACCACAGTAATGACAGTACCAACAATCACACTAAACACATTCACAGTAATGACATTAACAGCAAGTACAACAGAATATTTAATAATGAAGTAAACAATCATAGGGACAATCCCAACCATAACAGTAATGACATCAGACATTATAATGATGATCACAACCGTCACAGTAATGACACCAGCCATGATGATGACAATAACATAACTGTAATTACATCAATCACACTGACAACATTACAGTAATGACATCAGCCACGATAATAATTACAACTGTTACAGTAATGACGATGATGATGATGACACTAACATTAGTACTTACAAACTGTAATTACATCAACCACACTGACATCACAATAATGGCATCAGTCATGCGTACAGTAACGTTACAGAAATGACATATACAATGACAATAACATCACAGTAATGACATCAGTCACGATACTAATTACAACTGTTACAGTAATGACGATGATTTTGACAATAACATTAGTACTTACAAACTGTAATTACATCAACCACACTGACATCACAGTAATGGCATCAGTCATGCGTACAGTAACGTTACAGAAATGACATATACAGTGACAATAACATCACAGTAATGACATCAGTCACGATAATGATGATCACAACTGTCACAGTCATGCATCATAGAAACGATGCCAACAGTCACAACAATGAGGAAATCGAAAATTATAATAGTGACAAAAGCCACAGTAATGTGACTCAGTAATGACAATAAAAAGAATCACAATAATCACAGAACTAAAAATAATAATACAGTAATTGTATATAAATGACAATTTATTAAACGATTTAACTTTTTAAACCAATGAGAAGAAGCTTCTCTCTGTTACACAAACCTGTACTGCTGGCAACATGTTACAAGGCCTAGATTATCTGCTATGCTGTGTGTGTGTGTGTGTGTGTGTGTGCGCACACTCCAGGCAAGGCTAAAAAAGCGTGGTAAAGTTGGAAGCGCTTTACACTGTCTGCACATGCTTTATTCATGCAGCTGTGTTCTATATTTATTTTTTAATGTAATATCTTAACATTTAAAATGCTCTCCCCGGTGTTACCTGTCAGACGCCAGTGACGACATCGCCCTGACATCAGACTTAAGAATGAACACACACTCCTGAGATCGGCCTCTGCCTGCCTCCCCCTCTCTCAGAGTGATTCACTCGCACACACACACACACACACACACACACACACACATGGCAGTTATTAAATTACTGAGAGCATCTTGAGACCAGAAAAGTATGACCTCCGTTCTAGCACTCCAAAATAAGCCGCAGAGCGGTTGACTCACCAGGATGTGGCCATTTCTTATACATGTCCAATTCAATAAGTAAAGTCCTGACTGGGGGATACTTTGGGATTTTCAGTCTATTTATGAAACGTGGAGAGTTTCAGGCGTAAGACGAGTACACACAAACAAGTGTACAGCCAGCAGTTCTCTCAGTACTGGAGTAATCCTCTCAGTACTACAGTAATCCTCTCAGTACTACAGTAATCCTCCCTTCAGTACTATAGTAATCCTCTCAGTACTACAGTAATCCTCCCTTCAGTACAACAGTAATCCTCTCAGTACTACAGTACCTCCCTTCAGTACCTCAGTAATCCTCTCAGTAGTGCAGTAGTCCTTTCAGTACTACAGTAATCCTCTCAGTACCTCAGTAATCCTCTCAGTAGTGCAGTAATCCTCTCAGTAGTGCAGTAATTCTCTCAGTACCGCAGTAATCCTCTCAGTACTACAGTAATCCTCCCTTCAGTACTACAGTATTCCTCTAAGCACTACAGTAATCTTATCAGTACTACGGTAATCCTCTCAGTAGTGCAGAAGTCCTCTCAGTACTACAGTAATCCTCTCAGTAGTGCAGTAGTCCTCTCAGTAGTGCAGTAGTCCTCTCAGTACTACAGTAATCCTCTCAGTAGTGCAGTAGTCCTCTCAGTACCTCAGTAATCCTCTCAGTAGTGCAGTAGTCCTCTCAGTACTACAGTAATCCTCTCAGTAGTGCAGTAGTCCTCTCAGTACCTCAGTAATCCTCTCAGTACCGCAGTAATCCTCTCAGTACTACAGTAATAATCTCAGTAGTGCAGTAGTCCTCTCAGTACTACAGTAATCCTCTCAGTACCGCAGTAATCCTCTCAGTACTACAGTAATAATCTCAGTAGTGCAGTAGTCCTCTCAGTACTACAGTAATCCTCTCAGTACCTCAGTAATCCTCTCAGTACTACAGTAATCCTCCCTTCCGTACTACAGTAATCCTCCCTTCCGTACCTCAGTAATCCTCTCAGTAGTGCAGTAATCCTCTCAGTACCGCAGTAATCCTCTCAGTACTACAGTAATAATCTCTTCTGTACTACAGCAATTCTAAGGTAATTCTTTCAGTACTACAGTAATTCCTTCCATACTATAGTAAATCTATGGTAATTCTCTCAGTACTACAGTAATTCTATAGTAATTCTATGGTTATTCTGTCAGTACTACAGTAATTCTATAGTAATTCTATGGTTATTCTGTCAGTACTACAGTAATTCCTTCCATACTATAGTAAATCTATGGTAATTCTCTCAGTACTACAGTAATTCTAAGGTAATTCTTTCAGTACTACAGTAATTCTCTCTGTACTATAGTAAATCTATGGTAATCCTTTCAGTACTACAGTAATTCCTTCTGTACTATAATAAATCTATGGGTAATTCTCTCAGTACTACAGTAATTCTCTCTGTACTATAGTAAATCTATAGTCATTCTCTCTGTACTACAGTTTCTGTACTATAGTAAATCTATGGTCGCTTTCTTTGTACTACAGTAAACTCTAACCTAAACGGTTCTATATAGCCATGCATAGCCTATTGTTTATCATACATTTTTGTAAGCTGTGAGATGATCCGTAGCAGCTCTCTGCATCTCCTATCAATCTGCGTGGCCAAAGACCTGGAGCGACAGTGAAAGCTCACCTGCACTGCACTCAGGGTCCCCTGCTGATTTCCTTACAACATACAAAAATGAAATATGAGCACCCTCTCCTCTCTTTTTTTGTTTTGTAAATTTTAGCCGCGAACCAGAGAAACCGACACATCGCTCCAGAGCACAGTGGGCTGTATCCTGGCTGTAGGCCCACAGGAACATCAGGCAAGTCATCAAGCTGGATCCATGTCAGCATTATTACCAGTCCTGAAGCTTAGCCAGAGCACCGTTCTCTGTTCCCTGAGGACTCTGGTGGTTCTCTCGCTCACATGTGTCCGGTTCTGTTCCGCATGTCCATTATTCTCCACATAGGAAGTCTCCGAGGCTACGTGACTGGAACGTCCTGTCATGTTCGCTGAAAGAGATGAGGCAGGTTACGCACTGGTGACACTGATCAGCTCAGATTTGGGAGACGACGCTGTTCCCGTCACACGCCACAAACTCAATTATTCAACCGTTCCTCCTTCTGTTAATTTCTTTATTCTCTATGATCTTCATTTTGCCTCAGTCTGACTGCCTTAACTCAGACTTTACTGTCCGAATTCATTACAGCCGGAACGCCAAGCTTCGAGAAGATTCCTGTGAACAACGTGGTAGGTAGCTAGTGAGACACCCTGCCATACTGCAGGAGGTCCTGAAGAGTTCAGAGTGTTGACTAGGCCTCGAAATTCCCAAACTTCGTCAAATCCAGCATCTGTGGGATGTGTAGGACAAACACTGCCAATCCATGGAGGCCGCACCTCAAAACGTACAGGCCTTACAAAGGAGTCTTGGTGCCAGGTACCTCAAGGTCAGCTTCAGAGGTCTGAGGGGGATCTACTTAATATTGCTGTCTGATCAGTGTATATAGATAGATGGCATGCAAAAGTTTGAGCACCCCAGGTGACTGTGAGAGCATGGTACAGGCTTCAGCTTCTGCCTCTTGAGGTAGTCCATTGTGGATGTGTGAGGTGTGTTTAAGAAGCTCCCCCTCTTTTGGTGAGATGTTTGCTTCCAGAATTGGCTGGAAACATTCACCGTACCACTGGCTGCAACACGAGCCCAAAGCAAGATCCACCCCATGCTCATCAGTTGGTGAGGTCTTCTTGGCGTGAACGCCTGCACGTTTCTCTGAATATACGCTACACAGACAAAAGTATTGGGACACCTGCTCATTGCTTCATTGTTTCGTCTGAAAAAAGCTTATCCTGCTTATGTTGGAGTATCTGTCTCTGCTGTCCAGAAGGCTAGGCTTCCTACTAGGATTTGGAACAGCAAGAAGAGCATTAGTGAAGTCAGGACGTTATACCCCTCTAGCCCGCGCCTGGCATTAGGCAGCATGGTGCCAATAGGTTCATGATGTTTATCTGCTCCAGAGAGTCCTATTCTATTGGCAGTTCCTCTTCTCTACAGGGTCTAGACAGGCTGTGTGTGTATTTGTGCATTTGCACATCTTTGTCTGGGCAACTGGTGCAACCTAATGTAGCTGGATGCATTCATTAGAAGGGGTGTCCATAAATATTTGGACATATAGTGTACATTTCTCATTGCCGGTATGAATAGCAAAACTGTCTGAGTTGGAGGTTCTGCATGACCTAAGGTTACTGGTATGTCCTCAGGAAGATCTGTGACGCATCTAAACAAGCATGAAATATTTGGGACTGATTGGAGTGATCTCTCTCTCTCTCTCTCTCTCTCTCTCTCTCTCTCGCTCTCTCTTTCTCTCTCTCTTTTGCTCGTTTGAGACGAGCCTCTGCGGTCGGCGGGGATTTCTCCTCACTGACTACCTGCTGGATCAGTAGCTCAACTTTGTAGTTCATCGGTCTGAAGATGACAGTCTTTGGCTCATTAGCCGTGTGTGTCTTCTATATTGCAGTGGGTTGGTCAGAGAGTGCAGGGAAGCTACTTCTGTAAGATTTTCTGGGGGGAAAAAAAAGTCCCATGCAGCCATGGCTCAGGGCTTTCTCACTGAGGCTCGTTAGGCATGAGTTCAAGCAACTGCCGCAGTCCTCCATGTTGATGACATAATGATGTAATTCAACACCCATGACTATCCTGTTTAGCCAGATTAAATTTTTTGGGCTGTTTTTCTAACTTGTGTCCAACTGTTTGTGCCTTCTCTCCGGCCGTGAGGGTGGACAATGTGGCAAACGATCGGACGTTTCCTTTGACAGTCCTTCAGAAGGTCCTAATTTGTCAACCACTTCAGCTTGCTAATTTCCAAACAACAACATAAATCGTTCGGGTTACACGACAGTAAGACTGCCTAAATTTAAAGAGCCAATGTCATTCAAATCTGATATGGTGAATACTATCCAAACAGGCAAACTTATGATGTCATAAAAACCAACTCATTTACATATACCTCCCTATTTAACATATATAAGTTCTTGCTGAAGTTATAAGGGCAGCCCGGTTTGCTTTTCAAACAAGGTACAATTCAGCCAATCACAACAGAGCTCATTAACATCCAGTGGCATGCAAAGGCTTGGCCACCCCAGTTAAAATATTTGTTACTATAAATGGTTGAGAGAGTAAAAATAGATTTTAAGAGCTTAACATGAAAGCTTTCTTTAATATTTGAATATTTATTTATTTTGAGTAAAATAACCCTGCCTGGCTTGATAACACCCCCTTTTTGGTAAGCTTTTTTTCTGGCCACCACCGGGCAAGTAGCGCATAGGGCCGCTGAGCCACTGGGAGGTCCATCTTTACATTTTCTACAGGTTTTGCTAGAATTGAATTGAATCCATTCTTTCTTCTACCAGTAAAATACTGCCCATGCCACTGGCTGCAGCACAAACTCAAGCTTAACAGTTGGAGAAGTGTTCTTTGCATGGAATTCTGCACCTGTTTTCTCCAAATACAGCTTTGCTCATTACACTCAAAACATCCCACCAGACAATTCTGGAGACATGAGGGCAGTAAAGCGTAAATGTAATGTGATTACAGATGATAAATGAGATGGGAACAATGTTAGCAAGGTGAAACTGTTGATTGGCTTTGGCGTAAGGCCTCGTCATCAGCCTGGGTCTTGCGACATTGGGACTCTTGCCGAACTTAGAGGCAGGGAACGGAGCCTACCTCCCGTGGCAGCTGGTGGTGGGGAGGAACTTCTGAAAGCAGCAACAAAGTGAGCGATTAGAGGTCTTTTAACACAGGTGGAGCACATCTGGTGGAGCACAGCTGGTGATTGGCTGAAGGAAAGTGATACTTTCGCTAGAACTTTCATGTCACCTTTACCTTCGCTGTGTCAGCAGAACGCAAATAAAGGGACTCCTAATGACTCTTCCATGCAAGTCATATTTGTGCAGGTGTCACTGCACAGTAGAACAGTGTACTGCCACCCACTCGAGTCTGCTAAATCTTCCTGGAGGGCCTTCATTTCCTGAACTGCACCTGAACGCCAACAGACGTTAGATGGTTTGGTCCCATGGTTGGATTCTATGCAGTCAATGGTGCAACTGGGTTTGCCTGTTTTTTTCCTTTTTTGCTAATTCAAAATGTTCCCAAAACACTATTCAGAAGGAGCAGCAGGACAAAATAGAACAGCCGTGAACAGATAGCGGCCTAATAGACCTGATCCGATCAGCTGTTCGTTCTCGGACATGGCCATTTCAGTCCACAAAAGCTGACATTAGAATTTGTAAGGCATTACTTGAAAAAAAAACATCTCTGCAGCTGTGATTTCTGAACTGTCTGCCATGTTCTTCTCATGAATGCATCCCATAAAGGGGGCTTGGAATGTGTTCACATTGAAACCCAGCCGGGGAAGCAGGGGGAGACTGAATATCAGCAATCTTTCTTTTTTTACACTGAAATGTGTTCCCAGAAGACGACATCCACAGAGTCTGTGATTCAGCAAGATGTAGCACCAGCTTCAGGTTACTGTCTTTGCCTTCCACGATCCTTGAAGACCACCTTTGCTTACGACTCTTCCCTATTTCAGAGTTGAACCTGTGCTTGTGTGTGTGCGCTACACTTTATTTGATGGCCGTCTACATAGAGACATGCAATAGCATTGCATAGTAGGCTTAGAAAGCAGTAGGTGAGCATTTGTGAAGAGGTTGTATCAGCCAGATCTTGATGAAAAAAGTGACACTGTGTGGGACAGTATGGACATTATGGCCACCATGACCCAGTGGGCAGCCAGGCATACAGACAACACCTTTGTCTGGATACACACCCTCCACCAACACCTCAAAGAACTCAACTAAAGGCCCAAGCGGGACTCGATCAGTCTTCGTGCTCGCAGATGTGTTTGCTGTCCTCCTGTGTCCGGCTGAACCGGCCCTTTTTAATGCACCATCTGGGGCTTGTTTCCCCTGATTGGCCCATAGGTCAGTGGTATCAGTGTGGTGCGAATAGTCCCGTGAGGGCTGGCCTATGGCTCTCCTGCCTCCTCCTCTTCCTCCTCTGCCACAGCTTCCATGTCAGTGGTTGATAGTAGTGTAAAGGGTAACACCACCACAGGGGTTTGATTCCTTAACTGGTCAGGTGCACCAAGCAACACCAATGAGAGTCCTTGGGGAAGACTCATTGTCCAAGATGTTTTTTAGAGGGTAACACCACCAGGTGTTTGAACACCACCAAGGGTTTGATTCCTTGACTGGTCAGGCGCACCAAGCAACACCAATGAGAGCCCTTGGACAAGACTCCCTGTCCAAGATGTTTTTAGAGGGTAACACTACCACAGGGATTTGGTTCCTTGACTGGTCAGGCGCACCAAGCAACACCAATGCGAGCCCTTGGACAAGATTCCTTGTCCAAGATGTTTTTAGAGGGTAACACCACCACTGGGGTTTGATTCCTTGACTGATCAGGTGCACCAAGCAACACCAATGTGAGTCCTTGGGGAAGACTGATTGTCCAAGGACATTGGCGTTGCTTGATGCACCTGACCAGTCAAGAAATCAAACCCCTGCGGTGGTGTTACCCTAACACTACGTGCCCTCTAAGAGGGCTTCAAATAGAGTCTTTCCAACACTTCCTACATCTGGACAGTCGTTCTCATGCAAAGGCCCAGCTGTTTGAGGATGTTCTGGAGAAGGACAGTAGAGATGCTGGATCTATGGTCAGGACAACTTGCGTTTATGCCTCCTTAGGCACGCGTTATTCACTTCTCAGTTCCTCCTCCTTCCAGATGTGCCAGCTGTTAATGCTCCTTCTGGCTCAGTTCCAGTGGAGTCTTCCTTACTTTCCACAGCCATTCAACTGAGCTTCTTCAGCTGTTTTTTTTTTCTTCTCCTTTATTTCTGGTCCACTGACCGCATGACTGGGATTTCATTTAGCCTCATGATGGGCTCCGCTGCCTGCGATCTTCCTCAAGCTCTGATGATCACCTCGGTTGTCCGTTGGATTTTAATTGTTGCTTCTGATGTGGAGAAAATCATGACAATGTGGGCTCTCTTTTTCATCTTCCACTTCAGTTCCTCTTATACTGCATTACTCGCGCTAACAAGCCTCCACTTGGCTTTTCAGATGGCAAATGTCCAGATCGGCTCTCAGCGAGCTCTCATGCTGAACAGTGAATACCAAGTTCAAATGCTGTATAAGGCTGTCTCTACTGAGCATGGCCAGTAGAGTAAAGCAATGTAACAGAGACTCTCTTCCTGTTGTTCCGTATCTTAAAGTAGGTCACAGTTCCAGTTCAGTCTTCAGAAGAAACACGGGACCTGTGGGGATTGTCCAAAATCGTTGAGATTGCCTATAAATGCTGAATAGGCTGCGTTTATCCTGGCGTAGGTGCGTAATGAGAGTTACTCCAGCAGAATCAAAACAGAGCTGGAAAACGGCCCAGTTCCAAAACCCCAAAACTGTTACATCACAGTCTTGACTCATTTTAGTTGCACCTGAAATTTACATACGCCCATTTATGCCTTCTAACACCGGTGAGCAGAGAGGGTAAAGGGCCTTGCTCAAGGGCCCAACAGTGGCAGCTTGCCAAGCCCGGGAATCAAACCCACAACCTTGTTAGCAACAGCCCGGCGCTCTAACCGCTGAGCCACCACTGCCCTTTATCATAGGTAGTGCCTGTGCCACCCAGCTCCAGGTACCTGGGGTTGTAGGTTCAATCCTTGCTGCCCCCTGGTCCATGTGGGTTTCCTCTAGGGAATCTGGATTCCTCCTGCCTCCCAGAAATGCACATGGTAGGTGAGTGAATTGGCTTGGCTGGTTTGGCGATGGAATGGCACCCTGTCCAAGGGTATTCCTGCCTTGTGTCCAGTGATTGCGGGTAGGCTCCGGACCCACCACAACCCTGACCAGGAAGACCCAAATAAGAAGATGGATGGATGGATGGATGAACCCCTTGTGGAGAATATGTGCCCTGTCTTGTTCTGCTTTCACTTGATGGACTGGGACTTTGTCTAAAACAGACACTTGTCCATTTTGTTAAATGCTGCTGTTGTAGGACTTCACATCCATGGGGGATGGAGTCTTCTTGGGCAAACATGGTATAAATGGACGATGTTGTGGATAAGAGGCTCAGCCAGGTGCCGTATATACGTGAGTTGGGACAACCGTTCACTGGGAGAACCACTGTCCCTAAAGTCACTCAAATCTGATAGTTGGCTCTGTGTTGTTGGGGGCATTGGGGTGGGTTGAGGGCAATTGCCCTGCGATGGACTGGCACCTTGTCCAGGGAGTAATTCTTCCTTGCACCCAGTGATTCCGGGTAGGCTCCAGACCCACCACAACCGTGACCAGGAAGAAGCGGCGGATAAGATGGATGGATAGGTGTTGCACCAGTCACTACTTTCACTTGATGGACTAGAACCTTGCCTTAACAGACTCTTGTCAATTTTGCTAGCTACATTTCTCCACATACAAGAACCGTGCTGCTGTCCTATGACTTCACAGGTGGGGGTGGTGAGTTGATAGGACGTAGGTAGCTGTAGCATAGTGGGTAACAACACTGCCTTTCCCACGGCAGACTAGGGTTTGATTTCCAGGCTGGGCAAACACACACCATACTACACCAATAAGAGTCCTTGGGCAAGACTCCTAAAGGCTATCTTGGTCCCTCATTGGGAGATCCACTGTCCTAAAGTCACTCAAATATCTGATAGGTGTCTCTCTGTTGTTGGGGACTTTGGGATGGGTTCCTTTTAAGATAATGACCTCCCAAGAACACACACACGATAGGTGGATTGGCCATGCTAAAAAACCCTAGGTGTATGGGGTACCCGGCGTCTTGTCATGGGGTATTCCTGCCTTACGCCCAATGATTCCAGGTAGGCTCCAGACCCACCACAACCTTGACCAGGGAGAAGCAGATAAGGCGATGGATGGATGGGTGGTTGGACCCATGGAACAACATCCATGTCTTTTGCAGGAGTAGCTAGGATTAGCTTCTCAGGTTTTTTTTTTCAACCAAGCCACGGAGGGCTTGTATTTTATTCGTACAGTAATCTGGTTAAGCAACAGGGCGAGAACTTCAAAGAGCTCTGCTGCCTCCCGCTGTAATGGTAGCCATGTTGAAAGCAGTATGTAGTTATTGGATATTCCAGAGGGGCTTTGAAGCATACTGAGACTAACTACTGGGCAGCACCACGTTTGCCAGGCAGTCTCTTTTGGTCTGCTGTTCACTGCATGTTTTCCAGTTCTCCCATTGCCTCCAGCTTGTATATGTCGTGGCTGGCAACGAGGACCAAATGGGGTCTGCCAGGAGGCTTTGTTGTGCTTGGCTCTGACATTAGCAGCATAATCAAGAATATAAAAGCTTGGATGCTATGCCGTCCAGCTACAAAGAATCAAAGTCTCTGGAAAAGCAGCTGGAATGAGTGAACGCTGAGGTTTAGTTTGCAACCAGAACATAATTTGTTTGGCACGAAAACAAGTTCGAGCTTCTTGTTGGGGGCAATTTTACAAGGCTCTTAGGAGAACATGCAGCTTTAACCAGGTCGGCAAACCCTAGCTTAGTCTGAACGGTTCTGATATGCTTTGAAGGAACCTAAATGTGGTTAAAATGATAGATTTGAAACGGAGACCTTTTGATCACCTTATAACTTAAGGTGTTCTTGATGCATCTTGATGCACCTCAGCAAACCAGGACTCCATTCAATTGCATTTTTGTGTTATGTTTTTTTTATTTCCTCCCTAATGCAACCCAAAGAGCACTGAGATACACTAGCTTATCATGATAATGACTGCTTCCTCCGAGGGCACACTCTTCAAACAAGCGCTCACATAGAAATTCACTTTCAGTGGGAATTCTGCTGGGGCCTGCTCATCCTCAGGAGCCTTCTTCAGCAAAGCAAAGGGGGGCATTTTCCAGCTCGAGATATCCGCCTCAGCCGTGAACAGTGTTACCATTTTGGTGTCACACTTAAGTAACTCTGTAAGCATCTGAGCTGCTTTGGGATTAGGCCCAGAAAACACTGCAAAATGCACCCATCAGCCATAACATTAAAACCACTGAAAGGTCAAGTAAATTACACTGGTTATCTGGCTCCAGTAGCACCTGTAAAAGGGTTGGTGTCTACATATTAGGCAGCAACTGAACGAGCACTTCTTGAAATGGATGTGTTGGAAGCAGACCAAACGGACCAGCGTAAGGATCTGAGACACTCTGACAAGAACCAGATTGAGATGCTCTAGATGACTGGGTCAGGACATCTCCACAACAGCAGGCAGGTCTTGTGGGGTGTACCTGGTATGCGGTAGTCAGTACCTGCCAAAGGTGCTGTGAAGACTGATTGATTATCTCATTTTCATGCCATACTGACCATGGCTTAATGTTATTTTCATGTCATACTAAGGCCATGACTTCATTATTTCATTTCTATGCTGTACTAAAGCCATGGCTTGATTATCTCATTTCCATGGCGTACTTGCCATGGCTTAATGTTATATCTCTAAGACCATGGCTTAAATATCTCACTTTTCCATGCCATGCTAAGGCCATGAGTTTATTATCTCATTGTCATGCTGTACTAACTTTTTACATATTTTCTGTGAAGTACTAAAGCTTTAATTGGATTATCTCATTTCTATGTTGTACTAAGGCCATTACTTCATTATCTTATTTTTCATGCTGTACCAAGGCCATTACTTCATTATCTCATTTCCATGCCATATTAAGGTCATGGCTTGATTCATTTCTATTAAGTATTAAAGCTGTAATTGGATTATCTAATTTCTGTTAAGTACTAAAGCTTTAATTTGATTATGTCATTTCTGTTAAGTACTAAAGCTTTCATTTGATTATCTCATTTCTATTAAGTACTAAAGCTTTCATTTGATTATCTCATTTCTATTAAGTATTAAAGCTTTAATTGGATTATCTCATTTTTATGAAGCACTAAAGCTTTAATTGGATTATCTCATTTCTATTAAGCACTAAAGCTTTAATTGGATTATCTCATTTCTATTAAGCACTAAAGCTTTAATTGGATTATCTCATTTCTATTAAGCACTAAAGCTTTAATTTGATTATGTCATTTCTGTTAAGTACTAAAGCTTTGATTTGATTATCTCATTTCTATTAAGTATTAAAGCTGTAATTGGATAATCTCATTTCTATTAAGTACTAAAGCTTTAATTGGATTATCTCATTTCTATTAAGTACTGAGGCCATGATATGATTACCTCATTTCCTTGCCACACTAAGGCCATGACCTGATTATCTACTTTCTATGCTGACCTAAGGCCATGGGTTGATTCTCATTATGTTAACTCTAATGTATTTAATGAAATACACATTAATCTTCTTTTTAAAGACCAGTTTCATATTATTTCAATAACCATTTTATTGACCTATTTAGACACGACTGCACCCCTCCCGCCCACCCCTCACTACACAACAGACATTTTGGTTATCTCATTCTCACTTTGTCTCTGTGGATGGATGCTTTTTTTACATGCCTCCCTGGTCACTGAGCAACAAGTAATGCAGTGAAGCTGAAGCTGTGGGACGACTGTCAGGAAGAATTTGAACATACAGGCAAGCTGTGAAGTCAGTAGCAGGCGTGTTCCTCTAATGTTCTCCCAGCATGTTTATCCTTGCATGGATACCATACTGTAGGAATCGGAATACCTAGAAAGACTTTGCCTCCGCAAAAGGAGGCTCGGCCGGCAGACCACCGCGGCTCATTTTGGGAGTAAATTCAATTGTCACATCAGTGGCACCTAGCATTTGAACTCCCTCTCTGAAACTTCAGTGCTGTCACAGTAGCCTAGGCTACACAAGCAGTGGCATGAATAATGTCGTGCTTATCAATATTTAATGTAGCCTCTGGCTTTCAGACTTAAAGGAGCGTTCTACGCAAAAATTCATAATTTAATATGTGAGATCTTTGGAGGAAATTGGAGGATTCTTCCCCATACTCCTATTGTATTCCATTACTGGACAAAACTAATGGGCAGATTCAGAGAAAGTGACCATTAGCTTCAGTATTTTGGGGATAGAGACGTGATGACATGTCGTAGTTTGAAGGGGGGGGGGGGGGGGGGCATATAAATGTCAGTGTCCTGAACATGGACAAAGCCTAAAGTGCAATACCAAAGGTGACCTACTTAGCCTAGGCTTAGATATAAGGGCTTTGAGAAACTGCTTGACTGCTTGTAAATGTTGAACCAGCTTAAACAAAGGGAATTATTTACACATATGAGCAGTTAAAATGAGCTTATTATTTTATGAATATACTAATACCTTACAGCAATATCAGTGACTTCAGTAAAGTGGAACGTCAGCATGATTTTAAAGCTGTCAAGCTAAGTTTCACTGCAGCTACAGCTGCTACATAATGTGGCTTTAGGCAGCTAGACTAGGTGTCTTCTGCTGTAAAATCAAGGAAGGCATGCCAATAACTGTGGCACTCACCGTATTCAGAAAAAAGAGGATGTTATACTAAAGGACGGTGTGATGAAGTATGAGAATCCTGATGCTAAACATTCAATATTTGATCGCTTTCTCTTTGTCGGTGATTCTGGAGGACGTCGAGCTCCCACCTCCTGAGGGCGCACCTGTTAGAAGCACGGCTTTGCAGAGAAGTGTTGTGCCGAGATTCAGGTTTGGGTCCCAACTGTGCCATTTGCCGTCCATAGCAGGGGGTCCCCGAGGATGGAGGGGTTTCTCTCCCCTGTTGCTATGCAACGTAGCAGCCAACCAGGCCTTTGCGTGGTCATGTTACTCAGTAGAGTACAGCACACGGATAAAAGTATGTAGTAAGATCCTTGAGGAACATTTGGAGGTTCTTCGGTTTGAAACTGTGGAGGAACCTTCGAGGAACATTTTTCTTCTATAAAAAAAATACTTGAAGGTTCCTCAAAGCACTTTAAAAGGTTCCTCGATGTGAATGACTATGATCAACGAGAGAAAAGGCATTGTGTGAGAGCGCACTTGCATCTGCAACAAGTCAGAAAACATAGTAGTTCTGAACTTTAGGGCCTGGAATCAGTGAAATGAATGAATGAAAACTCAGCTTCCAGTTTGAATGTCTGACTCGCTTTCACCATCTGCCGGATGCGAGTTGTGGCTTCTCTGGACACCACCGAGAGCAATAGAAGTGAGTGCTCCAACATTTTTTCCAAGCTAATCTCCCTCAGCCGCATCTGTTGCATACGGTTCATTACCACACTGCGTTTCCCTGAACAGAAAAGCCATTGACTCAAGCCGTAATGGTAACAAAGGCCATTGAAAACTACTGCCGTCTTTGGAAGGCAGGTTCTACACATTTACATCTTAACTATCATCACGGACTGGCTGGAGAATTTGTGAAAGAAGCACCAAAACACACTGTTTTAGGCTAAAAGCTAACCAAAGTCCCTATAGGCGAGGCTGTTCACTTGGCGACCATCTTTGATTTTCCGCTGGGCAGTTATTTCCAGTCATATGAGACCAGGCTTCTGTCTCTGAGAATGACGAGAGGACAAATTACTGGAAACTGAAGGTCAGATTACCATTTCAGCAAGCTGATTGGCTCTTTATGTTGAAGGGCGGGGCTTTATCCGTAAACGGACACCACATTGAGCGTTACAGCAACTCTAGCAAACCACACAGCACATCGAGACGACGCTGAGACGAGGCTCTGCTAAGATGCTATCGGGAACAATCACAAAAAAATGGTTGATTTATGGGAATAGCAGACCTCTGGGAACGGCAGAGCTGGTGGTCCACTAGCGTTTTCTGGGCGGTGGTTAAGTTGAGTATTAGACAAATTTACATTTTTCAGTTCAGTTTAAAATCCCTTATAAATTAATTTAGCAAATGTTTTCTAAAATAAAAGTCCCAATGCATTTCAAATCTGTTTAACGGTTAAAACTAGTCAGATCTTCTAAGCATGACAGTTATCTGGGTGGTCTGAGAGTCGACCAGCAGTGGCAAACTCATCATTACAGGAGACCGATGAATGCTCTCTATCTGGGTTCTTGTAAGTAACTAAAGTATGCTAGGCTTTGCTATGCTATGACTACCGTGATCCGCAGCGGCAGGCGTAAACCACCTTAGCTTTACATATTTTTAGGTTTTACAAGGCCTCAGTTAAAGGAAAACAAGTGTGTTTCATTCTGAGGTTAAATAACAGGGTGGTAAAATGTCTCATACTAACTACGATCCTTTCTATTGCTAATAATTTACTTTATTCTAAACTATTACATAAAGAAACACAGATCAGATAGGATGGGCTCGGTATCGGCTGATGCTCAGTATTGATCAGTACTTTGCTCATATTGGGGGGGGGGGGGCATTAATAACAGTCAAAAGTGGGGAATCTGTGAGGTTTCAAGCCCGACTAAACAGACCGTCCTCTGTAGAGTTCCTACTCTACTACTCTACAATACATTAGCCATGCCACTGTGATGCACCGTCACGAGCCTTGAGCTCCGCATTTGCCGGAACACACTTCCCGCTATCTGCAGCTGCCCAGCGATCATTAGCAACGAGCCACAACTATCAGCGCTAAGTGACCCGGTTTAACGCATGAACGTTACTACGGCTTAGAAAACACAAGAGAAGACTCCCCCACAAATCAGGCAGAGCAGAGTTAATCCAGTGCATGAGAACCGTGAACCACAGGGGGTGGACAAAAGAATGGAAGCACGCCATGAAAGGAGACTTCAACTTTGAAGTAAAAAAAGAAGAAGAAGAAGATTACAATTACAAAGGCAGCTTCACAGGTTGAATGCCAATTAGCGGGATGTGTCAGCTAAGAAGAGGCCTGATAATCAGAGCTTTGATATTTGACTTTGCAAAGCAATGGAAGGGGTTCCGAAGACGCCAATTAGATGCCCGGCAGGTGTGTCTGACACAAAGCCTGCACAATTATTTAATGAGAGCAGACGTACGCCAGACATGAATAAACCACACCGGAGAAGAGGGACAGGGCCACGAGTTGAAGGTCACTACCATAGATGGACAGATAGACGAACAGCTGATGAACCAGCCCCCTTGTCGCCATACTCGGAGCTCGGGGTCTACGCTGGGTGAAAGAGAATCACCCACCGAAGCCTGAGGCGACTTTTACCTTCTGCCATGGTGCATCATCATGCTGGAAGAGGCCGTTAGAAGATAGGGAAACTGTGGTCATGAAGGGATGCACATGGTCAGCAACAATATAGGCCCCTCCACCAGCCTGGACTGTTGACCCAAGGCAGGTCGGCTCTGTGGATTTGAGCCGTTGGCACCAAATTCTGACCCTGCCGTCTCCAGTGAGGAGCCTGAGCAGAAACCCAGACTCCAGAGTTTCCAGTCTTCAAGTGTGAAGTAGGGGTTGGCCTCAGCTTTCTGGTCTTGGCATGGACTCTTGGTCTTCTGCTGTTGTTGACCATCCTTGTCAAGGTTGGATATGGTGTTGTGTGAGTTACTGTAGCCTTTCTGTCAGCTCCAACCAGTCTGGCCATCCTCTGCTGACCTCCCTCATCATTTTCCTTATTCCACCCTTCTCCAGGAGATCAGCATTTCTTGAGGTGCTCAAACTAGTTGATGTGAACTACAGTGCCTGGACCGTTTTCATCCCCGGTGATGCTACAGCCATCCACAGCCTGAAGTCTAACCAGCCTTCCTGCACTCTGAAGAGGAAGCTGTTTAGTTCCTCTCTCTCTCTCTCTTTCTCTCTCTCTGACGATGCAGAGTCCTCCGTGTTCGCCAACTGTGGGCATCTGTAGTTCATGTGAGCGGATCTTGGCAGGCAGCACTCTCCTTCAAGCACATTAAACTGAGTGGGAGCCTGAAAAGATGCCCTGATTGGATCGTTGTGTCGTGTAAGTTCGGGTTAGCCCTCACCGCCCTGATTGCTAGTTATTGTGCCACTGGGAGGCCAAAAACGACATCTGGAATCAGCGATGACACACAGCTTCAGGGAGCAAATTGGGTAAAAATGAAGTGAAAAAAAAACATGAAATTGAATCAGCTGCAATTCATGGCTGGAGGCCATCTGGAAATGGCTTGGATCCAAGGTCAGCACGCAAAGACGCATCACCTGGTGTAAAAAAGCACAAACCTAGACCCGTGAGCAATGGAGAAAGTAATATGGCCTGCCAAGTTGTCATCCAGCCCATCTCCTGAATCCTAACAAATGCCCCACTTCAACCCACTCGCAGTGTCCACTGTCAGCGGGTAGATCTGTTGGTGGAGCTGAGGTCACTGGACCTAATGAGTCTCTTGCATGTCCAGGACCAAGTGCAACCAAGTGCAACCAAGGTTAACAATAATAGAGCCCAGACCTTCCTTAGACCTATATCTTCTTCTAGGAACTCAAAGCCAGAGGCAGATGATGGGCAGACGAATCCACCAATCAGGCACCGCGAAAGGCAGAAGACGAGTTTCTGACGCCTTCTTCGCAGCCTCGTAACTCCTGATGTGAGTCAAGTACGATCATCTGACCAGGTGCAATGGAAACGTCGGGCTCTACAGATTCAGGAAATGTTTGAACTGCATTTCTGCGTGGTGTTATCACACAGATATTTATAGAAACATCAAGAAACGTCGAATTGGGCGCACTGCCGAGTTCAACAACCCCAGAGGGTTAAAGTTATATACTTTATTTAAATACTTAGAACCATTTGAGAGCTCAACAAACTTTAAATACCATGTTAAACCAGGAGAAGCTGAGCTTCTCGATGGCCGGGATGAGGAGATGGGAGATTTTTGAGGAAATACAGAGTGTGACGTGTCCCTGTACAGTTAGACAGCAACACAATTTAGGTATAAATGTCTACTGACAGTGCTGAGGTATTGCTCAGCTATCTGTGTGTGTGTATAGAGTAGAGACTTCCAGTGACAGTACGGGGAGCAGTAAGACACTGTTATTAAAGGGTGATGATCTCTACCTTGACTACCCGTAATTGGTCAGAACGTCCGGACCATCCAAAGAGTGTATTCACACTGCAAACGAACCGAACCTTGGTTCAGTTGATCCGCTTTCATGCCCGCTACAAATGAGGTAGGTGTGAAAGCACCTTAAAAGATCTGCCAGGCTGGGGGTGGGCAGTGGGACGGGTCGGTGGGTTGGAGTGTGGGCAGATTTTATAGAAAGCAAGAGAATTCTAGCTGCAAAATTTTGGACCTTTTTAAGGGAGCAGATGGTTTTAAGGATACCAGTGATAGCAGAGTTTCAAAATCATGCTTTGTGAGTATGGACCAAAGATGTACGATATTACGTAGGCCTCCTTTAGTGACGTAAAGGGTTTTAAGGGAAAGTGAGAAATCCAAGAATGCACCAAGTTTACATACTACTAATGAAGGCTGTACAATGATGATTGAGCGTCTAAGTCTCTGGACCTCGAACCAATGAGGGGAGCTTTTGGTTTTATCAGGGTTTAAGAAGTTTGTGTTCATCCACTTTCCGTTTCAGGTCTTGGATACAGGACAGTAAAGCAGGGGATGGCAAGGCTGTGGTAGCTTTAGTGCTTATAAAGGTCTGCGTAAAGATCTGACTGAGGAGTAGCTTGTAGATGATGATAAGTGGAGGGCCAAGAACTGGTCCCTGGGGGACTGCTTGAGCTTGATGTCAACCAGGGAAAACGAAGTGGAATCTATGTAGGAAATGAAGGCCGCAAAAACAGTGTTGGAGATTCTAGTCGCTGAAAGATGGGTGATAAATGTCCAAAGAAGACAAAGTGTCCAAGAAGAAGTGCAGCAGAATGAGTCAAAAGTAGATTGTTGAGGACAAGTAGCAAAGCTGTCTCAGTCCTAGTGCCCAGATTGGCCAGAAGGTAACGGATGATTCCTGTATGCTGAATTTCTAACACCGTTTCTCCAGATATTTTTGGACTCTTGGCCTCTTCTCTCCAGCAGCATTTCACACAAGAGTCTCTACAGTGCTCACTTGAGCATGCTATAGCCCTGCAAGGGGCACTAACATCTCACAAAGTTGGATGGCAAATTCCTTAAGAAGCAAGCATAACAGCTAAAATAGACCTAAATACAGCACAAAGCATTTTTGCCATCTCGCAAGCAAGGTCAGGCAGAGAAGTGGATTTTTTTTAACCTTTCACTAAAATCCAAATGTGAGCAAAGGACATTCCCTCACAGTGTAGTGAAAGAGCAAACTCTAAAAGCTCCTAAAAGCTGCATTTTGCCTTTCCTCTAAAAGCTCCTCTTGGGAAGCATTCTCAAAGACCTCCAATTTCAGTCACCTAAAATGCTGTGGTTGTGTGGACGGGAGACCAAATCAATGAAGGCAAGAAATGTTACCCCCACCACCAGGGCCACCCCCTTCCATCAGGACTACAAAAGGCCTAGTATTGGGAACCAGCTCCTGTGAATGTCTTGATTCAGTCCTTAGCTTCGGTTCTTAGCGTAACGAATAGCTTAGTAAGACTGCTTTGAGTATGTAGACATCAGTAGCTGTTCCCTCAGGATCTCCCCACATTTCAAGATGAAGATGCCTCAGACGCACTGCTAAACACATTCAAGTGGGTGTTTCTGTACACCAGGTGGACAAGAAGACACCTCGTCTCTTCTCATTCACCTGATCTAAACTTAACTGGACCTTTGTGGGATGGTACGGAGTATAGGCGGTAAAGTAGACGCTCGCCTCCGTCGTCCATCAAAGACCTGGAAGCTCCCCTAAACGGCTGGATGTAATCTTAGCAGAAGAAAGTGTAATGTGGTTAATGAAATCTGAACCTTCGTTTCTGAGGTCTTGCATCAGAAAAAGGAAAAAAAAACTTGCAAAATCTGCTGATGAAGGAAAATGAAAATACAGAGAACAGTAATAAGGTTTCATGTTTTAACCCAACGCTCCAATCTCGTCTATTCCGTTAAGAGACGACTGCATTATGCATGAGATTAGACATTTAAAATGGATTGTCAAAATCTTTCAGGGTCTTTGGCTGAGGGGCAGGGGGTTCTGAGCCAACCGTACGCCGCCCTTCAAAAGTATGGAATCGCAAGTTGGTAATCTGACAGTTCTTTAGTAGGAAAATGAGGTGATGGATGATTCTGGACTGATGAACAGAGCTGTAGATGATTCAAAAATGACATGTCTCTAAACAACCCTCCAGAACCCGAGAAACGTGGTTGATCAAATCTCAAAGGCAGATAACTGATGCTGAGCCGTCGGCTACTCTGTACTGTCTCTCATATTGTAGATTTTCTGGTGTGAACTGGACATGACAAGGGCTTCCAAACAGATCCTAGAAGAGTACACATAAACTGGCGTCATACAGAAAATTCTTTGAGCCACGCTGGAGATGCAGCCCGTGGTCCAGGATCTAAACCAGCCCTGCTGAAGCAGGCCTTCTAGTCTCTAAAGAACCGTCCATTGAAAGGTTCTTCATGGCTGTTCTTCGAACCTGTCCAGTCTGCCACTTTGAAATCCCGAGTCATGCTGCCTGCCATCAGCAGCCGGAGCCTGAGAGAGCATAATTGGCCTTGATCTCCCCCCACATCACTCCAGGGTGATGCTGGCCGGCACAGGCGTTTACTAGCCAACGCAGCAGAGCTGGGTACCTATCGCTTTGTTGGTTGCCCATTGGCGTTGCATCCATTGGCGTTGTGCATGTGTCGGAGGAGGCATGTGTCAGTCCTGGTGCCGGGAGCTGGGTTATTGGCTAGCTAAGATTTGGGATCCCTTATTAGGGAATCAAATGTGATTCTTCTATATCCATTTTTAGGTGTATATTATTAAAGAGTCTAACCAAAAGTCAAAAGTTTGGAACCACTTTTTGTTTAGGTCATATAGAGGCTAATTCCTAGAACATTTATACTGTACTATCTATATATTTATATTTTTCAACTTTTAAAAGGGTCTCATTCTGAAAAATGGTCTCTAAAGAACAATCCACTAAAAAGATCTTGGAAATTTGGGAATTGAGGGGTTACTGAAGAGTTACTATAAATCCTTTTGAGGGACCCTTTCGTGGGACCACTATATTCTTGTTTACTGTAGCGTTCTGTAGAGTTACAAGCACTGTTCTACACACTTCTCACAAACTAAAGAGACCCTTAATGGAACGGTAAAGAATCGTGCTATGCAAAAGCCACCAGCAATTTAAAACCCAAAGCCCAGCCACAAGCGTCATCTGGAGCAGGACCATTTCATTTGGACCATTTTAGAAATGAGTAAATGAGCATTTTAGTCATCGGAAGACTTTCCTGGAGGTAATTCAAAAAAAAAAAAAAAACATAGAATTTTCTATTTCATGAATCTTTTATATTTGGTATGACTCACACTAGAACCAAGCCGGCTGTGTTGTGAGTTTTGTGAACACACTGAATCCGAGTAACTGTTCTGGTTTTATTACTGTTCGCTACTGATTAATAGGGAGCCTCAATAATTGCATGCAAATCACCCTACTGTATTTTCTACCAGTGCTTCAGGCCTGGCCCGAGGGAGTCGAGTAAATCTGAGCTAGCTTGTGAAAGACTAGATGATTAACAGACAGATCTAGTAGAGCTGATACACCTTGTATTGATGTGTAGGGGGGCATATAATAAATCAGAACCCCCAGTGTTGATACCATAATTCCACCCCTAACACCATCGGTCTAGAGAGGTGGAGCACCATGCATCTGACATAGCAGAACAGCTAGTGTTCTCCTCCACTTTGGCTAGCCCCTCGAGCTTCAGAGGAGGCACATGCTAGCCTTCACTCTGTCCTTGCAGTGGTAGAATCTCGTGATGGGACAGTCGTAGCTACAAGTGTCAGCAGAAAATTGGGGAGGAAGAAAGTTACTATGGGTTGCTAGGTAGTTGGGAGGTGGTTCTTATGGTATCCCAGGTGGTTGCTGTGGGGGTCAAATTACATGCATTGGTTGTAAGCGTATCAGGCAGTAAATCTTCTACAGGAAACAAACATAAATATGCCATTTTTCTGCACAATTAAGACCCCATTTCTTTTTGAGTAATGTAATTTAATATTGGAAAAAAAATCTGCAGGTGCCACATATATATATATATATATATATATATATATATATATATATATATATATATATATATGTATGTGTGTATATATGTATATGAACAGCTCAGGGAAAAATGAAGAGACCACCCTACATTATCAGTTTCTCTGGTTTTACTAGTTGTACTAGGAAATGAAGATTTGCGTTGTATTTCATAAACATAAGCAGAAATGACAGCTGCTCAAAAACAACTGCTCAAATAATGCAAAGAAATTATTATTTATTATATAGAAGTTAAAACAACACAGTGCTAATATCTGAACTTTAAGAGCATTCCGAAATCACTATGGTGAAATAACCTCGACTGTCAATCACAGCTTTCATGTCTCGGCCGGCTCTTCACTAGTCTTTCACATTACTGTTGGGACTTTATGCCGTTCATAGTCTCTAAATTCAGCTAACTCAGCTCTGTTTGATGAAATGCCTGTAATAAAAATGGAATCTTAATGCTTTCCGGAGCTGTATATATATATATATATATATATATATATATATATATATATATATATTTTTTTATATATATATATATATATTATGCAGTAAGTTAACTTGCACTAATGAGCAGTAATTATTGTTTAGAACTGCTGACATGTAAACAGTCAGATTTTATGTTTTAAACATAAAGTACAATGAATATAGCACTGAAAATCCAGAAATCCAGTATCTCTTATATATATATATATATAATCTAAACATGTCGGCGATGCACTAGTACATGTTCATTGACCAGAGGTCAAATTACATGTACTTTTGCATTATTATTATTATTTATATTACCCTTTTGCCAGCTATATTATAGGCTATGTAGACAGGCACATATTAAATACAGATATATCATTGTATAACATTTATTATAGAATTATATAATATTTTATCTTATAATACTGAATTCTACCTCAGCATACATTCCTAAACTCCCTGTTATACTCTTCATTAACACGTCATTGCTCTCTGTATTTATGCCATTTTACTGTTAGTATAGTAACTTAGTCCAGACCTTAATCCCCCAGCCTTCAAGCACTTATTTACATTAATTATGTTTTTATTTCTATATTTATTGTATTTCTTGTCTTTTTACTTGTCTATGCACCCTGTCTCATGTTTGTCTGTTGACTTAGCCTAACAGTGCGTGGTTGTGCTGTACAAGACTGTATGAGTATTACGACAAAGTTCAATTAAATTGAATTGAATAATAACATTATTAATAATCATAATAACAGAAGTGTGAATAATAACGTGTGTGTGGGTCTGGTTACGCCTTATGTTTAGAGCGAGTTGACGTAGCACTTCAGTTATAGAGGTTTTGTGAAAGGCTGATTAATTAACAAACATTCTTCAGAACTGCTTAATGAAGTATTTAGCGTTACAGAGCTTTTAGGCAACTCACCCCTGAATCTTAGGACTATCCAAAATGAGAAAATCGAAGTTATCCACAGTGGATGCATGGAAAAGGGATCCGTCTGGCTTTCCGATTTAAAAAAGAGAGAGAAATACGAAGTTTCCAATGCTTTACTCACCTCCCCGGCACGGCTTACGAAACCGCCAGAGGCCTCCCTGACCTGTGATATCAATCCTGAAGCAGTGGGTCTCCTGAGCTGGTGGGCAAACAACTGACTGCTTCTGTGCCCATATTTAGTAGAAAAGACCCCATGACTGCACAACTAGAGCCTCGGCTTTCTTAGTGGAAAGCAAATGAAATTCTGATTGAGGGTCCAGATGTAATTTGAAAAAAAGTTTAGGGGTCGAAGCTCTTTGCTGTTGCTTGTCTGGTTCCAATGTGGAATTGGAGATCTCCTCCATTTGTTTTGGCCTTGCCCTTTTCTCATACGAAGCGTGGGATATCATTTCCCCTCGAAAAACTGCTTTAAGTGCTTCCTGCGACGTTGAATTAAAAACCGAATCTAATTTATTCTTTTCCGAGAAAAAAAAAAAGGAAATTGAGGTAGAAATCACTGCCCAGAATTTATCATCTGAGAGCAAAAATGGGTTTAGATCTTAGCCACTGAGGGCTAAGATCCATCTGTGGAGGGGCATGATCTGATATATCCATGGTTAAATCATCTATAAGGGTAACCAAGTTGGAAAGGTTCCTAATGAAAAAATAATCGATGCGAGAACAAGAACGATGGAGTTGTGAAAAACATGGAAAGGATCTAGGAAGGGGGGTGTGCTCTACAAGGATCAATACAATCATTCTCTTCAAGAAATTTCAGAGATAGAACAGTCAGGCGTGGGATTAATAACGCTATTTAAATCCCCTCCAAAAAAGTAGCCTTGGAGAGTGTGGATTGGGAAGTGTTGAATAAAGCCTGTCCATAAAATCTACGCCATCCTGGTTGGGAGCATAAACATTAACCAGAACCACCGGTATCTGAAAAAAGGCGTCCAGATACTATTGGCCATCATTTCCTATGGTGTATATATAGACTCCAGTAAGGGGTGGGATTAATAATGCAGTTTATGTCACCTCCAAAAATTAGACGTAGGCAAATATTGATGAGAGCCTACACCATCCCGGTTGAGAGCATACGCGTTAAGCAGAACCACCAATACCTGAAAAAGAAGTCCAAATACTATTGGCCACCATTGCCAGTGGTTTAGATTGACCCGAGTCAGGGGTGGGATGAATAACACTATTTATCATCTCCAGAAATTAGCCTGTGAGAATCTCGATTGGGAAGTGTTGAATAAAACCTGTTCATAAAATCTACGCCATTCTGGTTGGATAAACATTCCAGAACCACCGGTATCTAAGGAAAAAGTTCAAATACTATTGGCCATCATTTCAGATGGTGTGTATATAGATGGTGTGTATAACTTTGAAGCCCTATGATTATTATTCCGTTTAGTTTTTTTATCCTAATGCAGAAACTACTAAGAATTACATGGTAACAGCTACGCCTGTTTTGTAGAGTCCCTCAGGGCTCTATTTTAGGGTCTATGAAGTTGATAATTATGAAAGTAATGCAATTGAGGAGTGTGGGTCTATGTACAGGATTTAAGGAGTTAATCAAATAATAATTATAATAATCCAAATAGCAACACCTCTAGCATTAGCTCTTAGCCTTTTAGCCTTCCGTTCTTTCTTTTCTGGTCAGCCTAGTGTCGGGTTTTAGCATTTTAGTCTTCACATTTCCCTTTTACTGATCAGACTAGCATTAGCTTTTAGTCCTTTAGCCTTCCCTTCTCCCTTTTACTGATCAAACTAGCATTAGCTTTTAGCCTTCCCTTCTGCCTTTTATGGTCAGCTTAGCATTAGCTCTTAGCCTTTTAGCTTTCCCTTCTTTCTTTTCTGGTCAGCCTAGTGTCAGGTTTAGCATTTTAGTTTTCATATTTCCTTTTTCTTTTCAGATTAGCATCATCTTTTAGTCCTTTAGCCTTCCCTTTTCCCTTTTACTGATCAGACTAGCATTAGCTTTTAGCCTCCCCTTCTGCCTTATATGGTCAGTTTAACACTAGCTTTTAGTCCTTTAGCCTTCCCTCCTCCCTTTTCTGATCAGACTAGCGTTAGCTTTTAGTCTTTTAGCCTTCCCTCCTCCCTTTTCTGATCAGACTAGCGTTAGCTTTTAGTCTTTTAGCCTTCCCTCCTCCCTTTTCTGATCAGACTAGCATTAGCTTTTAGTCCTTTAGCCTTCCCTTCTGCCTTTTATGGTCAGCTTAGCATTAGCTTTTAGCCTTTTAGTCCTCCATTTTCCCTTTTCTGATCAGATTAGCATCATCTTTTAGTCCTTTAGCCTTCCCTTTTCCCTTTTACTGATCAGACTAGCGTTAGCTTTTAGCCTCCCCTTCTGCCTTATATGGTCAGTTTAACACTAGCTTTTAGTCCTTTAGCCTTCCCTCCTCCCTTTTCTGATCAGACTAGCGTTAGCTTTTAGCAATAAAGCCTTTTCTTTCCCCCTCTTCTGGTCAGCCTAGCATTATCTTTTAATAATTTGGCCTTCCCTTCTCCCTTTCCTGATCAGCTTAGCATTAGCTTTTAGAAGGAAGGCTTCATTGGAAGGCTCTCTTTGACATGTCAGCAGTCTGATGAGGGGCTTCAGTCCAAGTGAGCGTTTCCTGAAACCGAGGACAGTGTGTTTTCAGACCTACACTGTGTTTCATGTCATGGAAAATTAGGCGAGAGCAGAGATCTGACAAAGCAGCGCTTTCCATTATGAATCACACCCCGTTCTAAATGCAGCCAATCAGGCGCTCTCCGCCTAATCCCACAGTGAATTTGTTCCTAATCACTGTGGAACTAATGATCTGCTGGAACTGTCGCCGCTAATCAAGCCGTGGCCGTAGGCAGTCTCTGCTAGGGCAATGCTAAAGTGCAGGTGCTAGCTTGGAGCAAAAGGTTAGACGACAGAATTCACATTCACCAGTGTTCTCTCACTACAATTCCCAGCATGCTTTACACACGTATGACAACACTGGGAATGAGTGCTGTGCTCAATGATCCTGACTGCTAGCTAAAACGCTGTTAGCTGCCTTTAAAAGAAGTCTACACCTCAACCTAACCCTACACTTAACCTACTAAACCTAAACCTAATTCTAACCTTAACCTAACCTAAACTTAACTGAACCCTAACCTACACCTCAACCTTACCCTAAACTGAATCTACTACACCTACTACAACCTAATCTTGAATGTGACCTGAATTTACCATAACCTACACCTCAACCTAAACTTAACCTACTACACCTAAACCTAATTCTAATCTTAACTTAACCTAACCCTAACCTACACCTCAATGTAACCATACACTTAACATACTACACCTCAACGTAATTCTAACCTCAACCTAAACTTAACCTATGCCTAAACCTAACCTACACCTACACCTCAACCTAACCTAAACCTAAACTTAACCTGACCTAAACTGCACCTAAACCTAAACTGAACCTGACCTAAACTGTACCTGTACCTAAACTGAACCTGACCTAAACTGTACCTGTACCTAAACTTAACCTGACCTCACCTTAGCCTGACCTGAGCTGTACCTAAACCTAAACTTAACCTGACCTAAACTGCACCTAAACCTAAACTTAACCTGACCTAAACTGTACCTATACCTAAACTTAACCTGACCTAAACTGCACCTAAACCTAACCTGACCTAAACTGTACCTAAACCTAAACTTAATCTGACCTAAACGTAACCTGAAATGAACTGTACCTAAACTTTACCTGACCTAAACTGCACCTAAACCTAAACTTAACCTGACCTGAGCTGTACCTAAACCTAAACTGACCTAAACTGCACCTAAACCTAAACTTAACCTGACCTAAACTGTACCTAAACCTAAACTTAACCTGACCTAAACTGTACCTATACCTAAACTTAACCTGACCTAAACGTAACCTGAAATGAACTGTACCTAAACTTTACCTGACCTAAACTGCACCTAAACCTAAACTTAACCTGACCTGAGCTGTACCTAAACCTAAACTGACCTAAACTGCACCTAAACCTAAACTTAACCTGACCTAAACTGTACCTAAACCTAAACTTAACCTGACCTAAACTGTACCTATACCTAAACTTAACCTGACCTAAACGTAACCTGAAATGAACTGTACCTAAACTTTACCTGACCTAAACTGCACCTAAACCTAAACTTAACCTGACCTGAGCTGTACCTAAACCTAAACCTAACCTGACCTAAACTGCACCTAAACCTAAACTTAACCTGACATAAACTGTACCTAAACCTAAACTTAACCTGACCTAAACCTAACCTGACCTAAACTGTACCTAAACCTAAACTTAACCTGACCTAAACTCCACCTAAACCTAAACTTAACCTGATCTGAACTGTACCTATACCTAAACTTAACCTGACCTAAACTTAACCTGAAATGAACTGTACCTAAACTTAACCTGACCTAAACTGCACCTAAACCTAAACCTTACCTGACCTAAACTGCACCTAAACCTAAACTTAACCTGGCCTACACCTCAACCCTAACCTAAACTTAACCTGATTTAAACTGCACCTAAACCTAACCTACTATACCTACACCTAAACCTAACCTACTACACCTAAACCTAAGTCTAACCTCAACTTAACTCTAAACGCAACCATAGTAGAATGTGAAATTCTGACCGTTTCTGCAGGAGTTAAATTTTTAAATCTTGTTGGAGCCAGGTTTCAGCTCGCATGCTTGTTTGATTTTTTTGTGGAACTGTACCTATAAAATTACAATTTCTTAATTTAATAAATGACTCCTAATCCAGTTTGAAAGTGGAATAGTGCAACAAAAGGGTCGTTATGAGGATAATATTGTAGATCCAGTTTCAGCAGAAATGTTTTAATAAGGTACATCCGTTTAGATTTAGTAAATAACTGTTTTAAAACCTGACAATGTCACTTTGCAACAGATTTTCTAGCAAATAAACGTAGCTGCAAACAACAATATGGCTCGTTATGTTTAAATAGGGTCTATCCACGCTGATTACTGACATTTCGTTTGGCCACGTATCTTTTTAATTGATTTGTGCAGCAAATAAATTAAGCTTTTGAACAGGGATTTAGCTTAATAAGATTGCATATTAATAAGAGCATATTAGCCTAGCATCTCCAGTTCTAAACAGATGAAGCACACGTCAGATAAGCGAACCTCTCTTGGCTAATCGAGTGCATCTGGAGTCCAACAACAAACTCACTAGGGGCCCTATTTTAACAATCTTTTGGCGAGCCATCAAAGCTTGATTTAGGGGGCGTGTCGGTGTGTCTTTGCTATGGTAACAACAGGAAAAGTTTGTCTTGCTCGGCTCGAAACTCTCAAAAGTCATATACTGAGTCTCTTAATTAATCATGGGTGTGTATGTTTTGGGCGTAACGTGCAGTAATAAACCAATCAGTGTGTCTCTCGCCATCCCTTTAAGAGCCAGGTGCGGTCAGACTGACCTTGGCGGGTCAGTGCATGTGTTGACAATTCACTGCCAAGATAGCAACAAACGTCTGACTGTTGACGAACGTCTGCCTAGGTTGTTTTCAGTCAGTGGAGCTCCTGTGCTCTGGAGTAATACTCCAAAAACTGACCTGAACACCCCTCATTTCGAGACCACCGTGCCAATCAGGGTAGATATATTCACAAGCAGTGCTGCCATTTCTTTCTAAAGTTATTCTGCTTGCTCAGTGAAGAGTCAATACAGCTCTGGACAGGAACACTGTGGCATTTAATGGAACCTCCCTCCACCCTCAAACTTGAAAAGCCACAAAAGTCTCACTAATTGCTCTCCAGGGGGATCAGGACTACCCCCCAGTGTGGTTTTACTGGAAGTTCACTTTAGTTCTGATCTATTAGGAGAAGATCTGGTCTTTAAGCACAGAAGAGGGAATAAAGGTCTAACTTTAATGTGAATCGAGTGAGGAACTCACAGTTAATTACCTTGCCGGAGAGTGTGGTGTGTGTGTGTGTGTGTGTGTGTGTGTAGACTGAAATAGGCTGGGACTGGGTCAGCACGAGTAGCGCTTCTCTATCAGGGAGTCTCCATTAGACCTAATTGAAGAAGGAACATGTTTTCATAACAGATGGACCAAAGTTTCCAGTTGGTCTACAATGTTAGCCCATAAATACACACACACACACACACTACTTACACACACACACTACTTACACACACATACAGATTTAAATAGGGCAACCTGACGACAGGCTCAGAATTAGAACATCGAGCTACTCATGCTGCCATAGGCACCTCTTGCAGTGGCGGATGCGTGTTTGGCAGGTGTTGACCTAGACATGTGTGTGTGTGTGTGTGTATGTGTGTGTTCATGTTTGTGCGAGTTAACAGACGTAGCCTTGTAATTAGATAAACTGTCCCCAGAGGGGGCCCTTGAGGGGCTTTCCTCTCTGATGGTTCGCTACATCATCCCCTGCTGCAGAAATAAACACATCCACACACACACACACAAACACACACACACACACACACACACACACATCCATTTATAGATATATATGTAAAAATAGCTTGAAAACAATAAGGGTCCCAGTATTGATCCTTGAGGAACGCCACATATCAAAGCCTTTTGGGGATGGAACTACAGGTGAAGGTACACCCTGAGTACTGAGTACTTGCACGAGGCTGAGGGGGGCGGTCTCTCTGAAGAGTAATAGGGGGCACATTGCCACATAATTTTTTAATGCTGGTGTTTTAGCATAGCTAAAAGTATTAGCATAGCATAGACTCTTTTGACTCGTGTATCAACAGTGAGACCATTTTGGTGCTACACAGAGGTTTTTAAAGGGCTGTCCACAAAACATCGGGTCATTATCGTCCAAAACCCACCATTATAGTAGCAATTTTTTTAAGGGACCTCCAAGACGACCCAGCAAATATTCAGTGGGCGCGACTATGTTGCAAATCCATAGCGCCTCACACCTTCATGCTCTATCATAACTAACCTGTCACAGGTCTCCTCGTGACATTTTACTGTACCTGCCTCTCCACCAATACTTTTGCGCTTTCCCACCCGTTTTTGCTTCATGTTTTATTCAGCTTGGCCTTATTTAGACACTGTGGCTTACAATGGATATAGTCAGAGAACTGCTTCACAGAATTCCAGGCCTGAGCCCTTGAGAGAATGCCTCGGGAAGCCCTTAAGCGACCTGAGTGAGAAATAAGTCCCTGAGCACAGGGCGAAGAGAAAACCCACAGACGGATCAGACGCGGGAGAGAGGCCTATCCGCCTCTAATTGGTGCCGCGCAATTAATAGACACGGTAAAGGTGCTAGCTCAATCTTTCAGATAGCTCAATTGAACAGACCTGAATTCAGACCGGATTCTAGTGAAGAGGCTTAGGCAAGAGGTCAGACCGCCGGTGCTGGAACATGCTGGTAATCCTGAGTCCGAAAAGGTAGAAAACTAAAGAAGAAGATGCCAGGGAGAGGCACTGTGGTTGATGGCATGCTGGAAAACCAGGGTCTTACTCTTTTGGCAGGCGAGGCAAATTTGGTTGCTGCTGATTGGCGGAACGGTCAAAGGTGGTTGCTGGAGGTTGGACCTGGAGCTGGTTGAATTTGGGTATTGGTTATTATATAAGTTGGAAAACCGGTCAAAGCGGGTTCCTGTAGGCAGCAGCCCACGTATGTGCACGCAAATGTACATATAATATTTTTATATATGAAACATATGGCCATCAGCATATGGGCTCTCAGAGAGCACAACTGGCCACTGGCTCTCTCCGGGTGGGTAGATTCGTCATGAAGCCGTCATGACCCGTCATGAAGCTTTGCCATCAGCAGCCGGGCTCTTGGAGAGCACAACTGGCCGCCATGACCCATCATGAAGCTTTGCCATCAGCATATGGGCTCTCAGAGAGCACAACTGGCCGCCATGACCCATCATGAAGCTTTGCCATCAGCAGCCGGGCTCTGGGAGAACACAACTGGCCACTGGATCTCTCTGGATGGGTAGATGGCGCCCTCCTCGCACACCTCCCCTGAAAATCGGACGTGGTGTGGTCTGTTTCTGATGGTAGTCTGCTGTCGTTTGACTGTGGCGAGAGCTACCTGTTGATCCTGCGGTGACATTTTAGGATTGTTGGAGGCTTCTCTAATCATCTTGTGGTTCTGCTGTTGGGCTGAACTCGGTCTGACCTGACCCCTTCCCAGACCTTCCCTCTGCATCTACAGACCTCAGAAAGCTCTTTGGGAGAGCAAACCAGGCTCCTTCAAAATTTTTGAGACATTTGCAGTGCTAATAAATGTGTAGGGGGTCGTCCTAAGTATATCTTTGAAAGTGTGGAGGAACCTCTTATGGTTTTGGGCTTTGAGGAATCGTCGAGGAAGCTTTTTTCTGCTAAAAGCCTTTTCCTCAAGGTTCCTCAAAGGTACAGATCCCGTGACACGCCATCAGGCCTTGCCATGAGCATGCTGGCCAGCGTTCACCCTCACTCACAGTACAGGTGTGGGCGTTCCCAAGCCGTCCCGTGAGGTAAGGCCACTTCATGATTCTCTGGAAGTCACTGATATATACGACAGCTGGGGGCTGGTGATGAGTTCCGAGCTGAGGAGGACCACCTGAATGCAGCGGAACTTCACCGAGATCTGTTTCAGGGTGGACGGGGGGGAGGCGGCGGGAGGGACGGAGGGAGGGGCTATAGCTTGGTGTTTAGATGTGCCAGTCATCAGCAGTCTAGCAGCAGCAGAGTAAGTGCATTAGACTCCCAGATTTCTTTAATGAATAAGGATGAGTGGTCTCTAAGTAGCCTCGCTCTCTCTTTCTCTCTTTGTACTTAATGCCAATTAATTCTGTTGTCCTGTTTATTCTAGCGAGTAACAAGCCACATGCTCGCTCACACACTCACTCACACACACACACACACGCACACACATATATATATATATATATATATATATATATATATATATATATATATATATATACACTTTACAAACTCTACTGCAAAATTGGTTCTGGGCTTTTTCCTTTGACTTGTAGAAATTTGAATTACACCACACACACACACACACACACTCACACACACACACACACTCAAGTGTCGTCCCTGGACTGTCAACAGAATGATACTTATTCAGACAGACACCAACGACAGTACATAATTCACCATGCCAAGCACACAGTCACAGTCATTTTAGACATATAATCACATATTTATGATAGCCCCCCCACACACACACACACTGCACACACACACTTACACACACATACTTTAGACATGTAATCACATATTTATGAAAGGCCCTCATTCCTCCCCGTAGACCCCCACCCTCCACTACCACATACACGTTCCTCATGTATTCACATATTTATGAAAGACCCCTGCTCCTCCCCATAGATGCACATACACACACACACACACATCTGCACTTGGATGTAATCATATATTTATGAAAGATACACACAAATTCCCACACCTACACACTTTCATCTAAAGCTTGCATGCATATATTAATGATAGGTGCATGTTCACACACACACACACACACACACACTCACTCCTCACACATTTGTCTGTGGTGTGTCATCCGCATGAACCTTAACCTGACTAGGTATCGTACGGTTTATACAGGAAAGCTGACATTTGACCCAAAACTGAAGCGGCAGTGGAACCGACACCATGGCGGCCGCACCCTGGACCGATTCTGGGCCCGTTTATGGGAGGGGCTTCGAACCTAGGTTCGTCCGTTTATCGCGTAACAGGTTTTTAGCCATGCAGAGGATTGGGTGGAGTGAATGAACCAATCACGCACCACACCTGCGGCAGACCGCACCAGAGTCCGCTCGAAGACTCTTGAGACGACCATATTCTGAACTGGTTGAATGGAGCAACCTGTGAAAGGGACTTTCTCTAAAACTCGAAAAGGCTTAGAGTCGCTTTCGGCCCGGAGAATACTGGAGCCTAGCTAAAACACACATGTGAACTTTTTAGCATGTTCACTGATGAGTGCACTCGCTGTACTGCTCATTTATTAATGAGCTTTGTTCTCCCGCTTCTTTCCCCCGTTGTGTCTCTGGGAGAGGAAGAAAGAAAAAAGAAAAAAGAAAAGCTAAATGGTAACTTGTGAGTCATTGTAGGAACAGCGTCCACTTACTTTTGTCCTTTTTGCCACAGTTGGCCACACCGCGAGCCATTGGTAAGTGCCTCGTTCTATTACTTATTCAAAGTGAGCCCATTGGGGGCCCCTATGGATTTGCTTCCATCTACGCATCAAATCGGTGAAGTAAAGCTGGTGATATGCATTATGCATATGCATGGAATTAGAGGGGGCGAGAGGGGGTGAGAGGGGGCGAGAGGGGGTGAGAGGTTTTTTTTTTTTTTTTTTTTTTAGCAACAATGTACAGCTGGGACGTTGAGCCAATCGCCATTGGAAACAGGTTTAAAAACGGGTTTAGAAACGTAATATAGATATTTGATAAATACACTGGACACTTTTCTGTGGTTTCACAGCATCATGGTCAAAATTCGGTGGCGTTATGCACGGGCAGTGGTGGCTCAGCGGTTAGAGCTCCGGGCTATTATTCACAAGGTTGTGGGTTCAATACCCCGATACCCGGGTCTGTTTCGGCAAGCTGCCACTGTCGAGCCATTTGAGCCATTTGAGCAAGGCCCTTCAAAGAATGGCGGGTCGAGCCGAGCCGTCTTTGAAGCTGGAAGGGCTCTTGGTGCAGATCAGGCTTTTGACCATCGCCATCAAGTAAGGAGGTCTGGCTGGTCCAGTCTTGGCTTTGTAGGCCAGAGTCAGGGGTCTGAATCTGATGACCTGGGCAGCAGCTACAGGAAGGAGGAGCTGAACATGGCTGAACTCAGAAACGTTGAAGACGACCCGACCCGTGCCGCTGTGTTCTGGATCAGCTACAGTTTGCAGTTTGTCCTGATGGTGCAGAAGAGAGCTGCAGCAATCAAGTCTTGAAGTGACGAGAGACTGAACGAGCACCTGGGCGACTCTCTAGAGAGGAAGGGTCGAATTCTCCGGAGTTACATTTGCAACCTGATTTGAGAACACTTGAGAGCACCTGGCTCTTAAAGGGAACGGCAAGTGAGGCGCTGATTGGTTTATTATTGCACGCTGCGCCCGGAAACAAAAACCACACACCCATGAATAATTAAGAGACTTAGCACATGACTTTTACGAGTTTCGAGCTGCGCAAGGCGAACTTTTCCTGCCCTTACGATAGCAAAGACACGGGTGACGGCTAAAATAGGGCCCTACAAGTGCTTTGAGGAACCTTCAGAGGACTTCGACGCTGCCCCTATGACCCAAAGACTGCTGGTTCGCATCCCAGGTCGTGCTGCCTGCCATCAGCAGCCGGAGCCTGAGAGAGCACAATTGGCCTTGCTCTGGTGCTTGGGTGATCTTAAATTGGGGAGGAAGATAATAATTAAATAAAGACGTGTTTCTACGATAGTAAGGCCAAGCCGTCGTAGGGGCCCAGGCAAGCGGCATCATGGCGCCATTAGAGCACACATTGGCCTTATTTATACAGATGTGAGGTCTTTTGGACACGTTCAAGCCGCCAGAATTTTCATTCAGATTCTTTCCAGCCTTTTCTTAACGTCGCTGTTCCTTTTAAGTGAAGGCAGTTTGAAGGTCGACTGTTTTCTTCCTGCTTCGCTTCTTTCTTCTTAATCTGGTCATAATCAGCTACACTTCACAGCATTATCTGCAGTGCATAATAAGAATCTGTGTGTGTGTGTGTGAGCCCAGATCTGTCAGCAAAGAGGACAATAACTGTGTAGCTTTAAAAATGATCTTAAATGAACTGTCCTTTAGTCTTGCTTGAGTAGTCTCCTGAGGAAAGTGCCTTTACTTCTGCTCAAGTGGGCTCCCTCTTAGCCGAGGACTCTTGTATAGCTGCCCCCCACTCTTTCAACACTCCTCCTGCTATTGTCACAAGTGTCGTTAAAGTGCCCTTCTGTTTGTCTGCCAGGCCACAGTGATTCAGCGCAGAATAAAGATATGATGATGTCGGTGCGTAGAACATGCCGGTATCTTGGTAGCATAGCATATCATAGCTTGGCGGGCGGCGGTTCAGCACCACGGACAGCGCCTATACTGCCCACCACCTAGCATTGCAGAACAGCTGAAGCCAAAGATAAGCGGAGTGAGCGCAACTGTGGCAGCTTGGCTCATTGGTGGAGGTGCCTGTAAGAGGCAGTGGGGTCAGTTTTTAACGGTCACCATGAGGTCTGGTCAGTTGATCCTAGCAAAAATGAATTTGGCACTGCTGGATGCAGTCTGAACCTGCATAGGTAAAAATATGTGTGTGGTCAGTAAGGTCGGAGGTTTAATTAGACTGGTCTGGGATTTGATTTATGTTCTTAGGTACGAAGCTCGGGTGAGACGGACGTCTAGGGTGCTTCTGAAGCTATCGGGTAAGACGTTAGCCTTAGTGCTAAGCGCTAACCTACCTGAGCTCCTACACAAGCTCCCAGCTCGGCCATTTGTCTGGGTAAGGATGGTGTGGTGTTGGTTTCTCCTCCACAAATTGGTACAAGCAGGCGTTTATGTGGACGTTTGGGTGGATGCGAGGTCTTCCGTTCTTTGGAAGTTGATGGTGGATGTAAGGTCTATGGTTCTCCACAACAGTCTGATCTTTTTGTGTTGTGTTCGTAACTCGTAACTAATGTTCAGGCGAAATTCGTCGGAATTGTGGTTGTAATCTAGTTCAACCAATGATGCTGATGAAGTAAACAAAGATGGCCGCTCCATTGTTTCATGGGGAGTTTGAGGCC